>NC_057803.1:526640309-526659432 GCF_018294505.1 Triticum aestivum | reverse complement strand
CCGGCAGGCCGTCCCGGCCACTGGCCTCGCCCTGCCGTGCTCACTGCGGGCAGGCGCCCGCTCCTGGCGCCCTTTGGCCCGAATCGCTATGGCCTCTGGGCCACTGTCAAACGGGGCCCGCGCCCCTGAGAACGTTAAAAAAAGATTTTAAAAATATAATATAAAATAAATATAAAATAAAAATATAATTAATTAATTAATTAAAGAAATAATTAACTTAATTAATTTTGATTAACTAAACTAAACAATTAATTAAACTAATTAAACATTAGTTATCTAATTAACATGGTTAGTTAATTAGCTAATTAATTAGTATGACAGTGGGGCCCACCCCCTAATTAATACTAATTAGGTTAATTAAATTGTTTAATTAAAATGTGTCACTGACCAGTGGGACCCACTTGTGAGGTTGACCAGTCAACCCTGTTGACTGCTGACGTCAGCATGACATCATGCTGATGTCATAAATCCATTTTCGAATTAAATTAAATAATTAACTAAATTCCAGATATTATTAAATTTTTTAGAAAATCGTATCTTTTAATCCGTAACTTGGATTAAATTATTTTCAACATGAAAGTTGCTCAGAACGACGAGACGAATCCGAATACGCAGCCCGTTCGTCTGCCACACACCCCTAACATATCCAACTCGCAACTTTCCCCCTCCGGCTCCTTTGTCCGGAATCGTGAAACACCGGGGATACATTCCCGAATGTTTTCCCCCTTCGCCGGTAACACCTCCTACTACGTTAGGTCACCTCTAGCACCGTGTATTGCCATGTTACGCTTTGTGATGCTTTGATTGCTTTGTTATTTATTGTGTTCCCCCTCCGTTACTTCTTTCCGGTAGACCCCGATGGCTGCCGGTGAACCCCAGTTTGACTGCGGTGTTGACGACCCCTCTCTCTTGCCGGAGCAACCAGGCAAGCCCACCCTTGATCACCAGATATCGCCTACTCTCTTTCTACTGCTTGCATTAGAGTAGTGTAGCATGTTACTGCTTTCCGTTAATCCTATTCTGATGCATAGCTTGTCCTTGCTACTACTGTTGTTACCTTTACCTGCAATCCTAATGCTTAGTGTAGGATGCTAGTGTTCCATCAGTGGCCCTACACTCTTGTCCGTCTGCCATGCTATACTATTGGACCGTGATCACTTCGGGAGGTGATCACGGGCATATACTATATACTTTACACTGTTACATTACTTGTGGTACTGTTCGGAGTTGGGGGCTGAAGGGGCAGGTGGCTCCATCCAGGTAGTGGTGGGCCTGAGTTCCCGACGGCCCCCGGCTGTTGCTTTGAGGCGGAGCGACAGGGCAGGTTGAGGCCACCTAGGAGAGAGGTGGGCCTGGCCCTGGTCGGCGTTCGCTGTTATTTCAAGATAACACGTTTAACAAGATCTTGGTATTTGATCCGAGTCTGGCTACTGGCTTATACGCACTAACCATCTACGCGGGGACAGTTATGGGCACTCGACGTCGTGGTATTAGCCGAAGCCTTCGTGACGTCAGCGACTGAGCGGCGCGCACCGGATTGGAACGTAAGCCTGCTCTTGTATTAAGAGGGCTAGTTCTGCTTCTGGCCGCCCTCGCAACGTGCAGGTGTGCAATGGGCGATGGGCCCAGACCCCTGCGCCATAGGATTTAGACCGGCGTGCTGACCTCTCTGTTGTGCCTAGGTAGGGCTGCGACGTGTTGATCTTCTGAGGCCGGGCATGACCCAGAAAAGTGTGTCCGGCCAAATGGGATCGAGCGTGTTGGGTTATGTGGTGCACCCCTGCAGGGAAGTTAATCTATTCGAATAGCCGTGATCTTCGGTAACAGGACGACTTGGAGTTGTACCTTGACCTTATGACAACTAGAACCGGATACTTAATAAAATACACCCTTTCAAGTGCCAGATACAACCAGTGATCGCTCTCTCACAGGGCAACGAGGGGAGGATCGTCGGTTAGGATTATGCTATGTGATGATACTTGGTGAACTTACCATCTACTCTTTTCTCCTGCTGCAAGATGGAGGTTACCAGAAGCGTAGTCTTCGATAGGACTAGCTACCCCCCTCTTATTCTGGCATTCTGCAGTTCAGTCCACATATGATACCGGTATTCCATTTGATACCAATGCATACATATGTAGTGTAGCTCCTTGCTTGCGAGTACTTTGGATGAGTACTCACGGTTGCTTTGCTCCCCCTTTCCCCCCTTTCCTATACCCGATTGCTGCGACCAGACGTTGGAGCCCAGGAGCCAGACGCCACCGTCGACGACGACTACTACTACTCGGGAGGTGCCTGCTACTACGTGCAGCCCGCTGACGATGACCAGGAGTAGTTTAGGAGGATCCCAGGCAGGAGGACTACGCCTCTTTCGATCTGTATCCCAGTTTGTGCTAGCCTTCTTAAGGCAAACTTGTTTAAACTTATGTCTGTACTCAGATATTGTTGCTTCCGCTGACTCGTATATGTTCGAGCTCTTGTATTTGAGCCTTCGAGGCCCCTGACTTGTAATATGATGCTTGTATGACTTTTTTTTTGTAGAGTTGTGTTGTGATATCTTCCCGTGAGTCCCTGATCTTGATCGTGCACGTTTGCGTGTATGATTAGTGTACGATTGAATTGGGGGCGTCACATCCCAAATCCCCAACCTAGCCGACGGCGGCGGCAAGCGATTCCAGGTCCGGCGGGCGATAGGCGACGGCCGGCCCTCTCCCTCCCCTCCGCCTACGACCCTCTCAGCCTCTCCTCCGCCAGTCCGCCTCCGGCCTCCCCCCTGCAGGCGCCCTCCAAGGCTGACGGCTCCACCTCCAGCATTCCAGCCTCCGTCAGCGTCGGGCTCGACCTCCGGCAGTCCTGCATCCATTCAGTACTCAAACTGCATACATCCATCCCCATCCATCTCGAAGCTAATCTGCTAGATGCTAGTGTAGATGCTAAATGTTTTAAGTGAACAAATCCCAATCTGCTAGATGCTAGATGCATGCTACTGCCACTGATTTTTATTTTAGTGTTCTTGTAGTGTAGATGAAGAACAAGGGTGTTAACTTACTGCAATGTGGGAAAGGGCTTCAAATGAAAATTAAAAAACTTGTGCATCCACACCAAGTGCTCCTTCTGTTGAGCTTAGATATATTGCCACATTGATATTTTTGTACCATTACTTATATCTGGTTATGGTTGTTTGAAATTATGAAGCTGTTGATGCTGCTCTGATTTTCTGCAGTGAGAGTTGTGTGATTTAGCATCCTTAGGTTATGTCAAGATTTCTTGGGATGTAGGCTTCCTTCTTTTGTTCCTAGTTGTTGTGCCAAGGCACCGTTTTGTGTTGTTTGTCTACTATTAACGGTATCAAACTTCATTTTCTCAATGAAAACTGTTCAATTTTTTTTAAAAAAATCTAGTATACATTTACATTGCATTGCAATTTTTTTTTACAATGAATACCCAGCGCCAGATTCCTGACGCCGCCACTGATAATAGTCATGCGTTATTTAGTATTTCTGTTAATAAAATCATTTGATAAATTACTTATATTTCTAACAATTGCAAGATGTTTTTTTGAAGTAACTCATCTCATCGTGTTTTCAGTATTTTCTTACTAGCAATCAAAAATGCATATCGAAAGGCCATGCAGATGCAATGTATGTCGATTCTGCTTGGATCGTCTCGCAGATGAATAATCGCTCTGGCTCCCTTTGCCTGTGGCATCCACGCCTGACCTAGTAAGATCGTTGGTTCAGGTCTGAAGTTTATAAGTTGATTTGTTTGAGAAAAAGAAAAGATAAATGTGCCTTCGCGAATCACCATGTAGAAATGAACGGCTAAGATAAGTACTACCATGTAGCTTGATCTACATAAAACCACACTCTGGGTCGTTATTCGTTAACCTTGGATGTACGCGTAGACTAACCCTATGTAGCTTTGTATCCTCTTGGGAGTTGGAAGTACTACATGATATATTGATATGCATGGTGGCACCTGATTTACTTAGACGGTAAGTAGCCTGATCTACACACAGCTATTAACCGAGAACACGATGGATTATCAAACAGTCAATCATGAAACGAGTGCAACGTGAAGCGCTGATTAAACAGATGATTAACGTAGCCGCACAGATTACGCTGCTTTAGTTTGCGGAGGTGAATGTTGGTCCGGCCGACCGGGATGAACCACCTCAAGTCCTCAACAACGCCGTCTAGATAACCGCTGGGTTAATTGATGCAGATACACCAGGCACAAGTTACACATGGGAACATATCTGGTGCACCCGCACTTGTAGTGCTATCGGTGCACCGGATGCGATAGAACATTTTTAAAAATCTGAAGAAAAAAAATCTAGTCCATTGACACAATATCAATGTATATTGTCACAAAAATTTATATTAAAATTTGAAATATTTTGTGAGTTACAAAAATAACAAACTTGCCATCAGTGTGATAATGGGCTAAATCTAAAGCCCAAGTAATCTTATGTATTATTCAGTGTTGAATTGATCATTTTTGCTTTTTGAGCTAAATTTTGAATTTTGATCTGAAATTTTGAGACAACCTACATTCATGTTCTGTGAATGTGCTAAAAAAATCTGATTTTTTTGAGCATTTTAAATGTGCGATGTGAGTTCGGTGCACCGGTAGCACCACAAGCACCGATGCACCAGATATTCTCCCAGTTACACTCATGCAGATGCAGATGCGCTACTAGACCTCTTCTTTCAATGCAAACGTGCTTGGATGAGGTTTTAACTACATTAAATAGCTTAGCAACTCAACTGCCCCGGTGCATAGGTGCTTAATTTGTTGTTGCTAAGCTCATTTTATTTAATGATTTAGCACTTAAACTCTTTTATGCATTGGTCAACTTCTTTCATTTAAGTGGTTTGCCTAGATTCACGCGCTTGGCATTAGTTCTTTCTGGGATCACCAAAGTGCTCTCTCTCCTCCTTAATTACAGTGCCATGTCATTTTTTTCGTTTATGTGGCATATACTTAACTAACCTCTTTATTAGGCTGGTCATAGTGAGGAGTAACTTATACTAGTGTCATGCATATGACAGTAGTCTAAGTTACTACTACTACCTCTGTCCTAGTTTATTGCTCTCATTTGCATTTTCCGCCAAGTTTTGACCTTTGATTTAACTAATAAAAAATTAATGCATGTAACCAAAAATAATATCATTGGAAACTATGTTCAAATACGAATCCAATGATAGAATTTTTGTTGACATGCATTATTATTATTTTAGTTAAATCTATGGTCAAAATTTGGCATAAAATACTAAGGGGATAAATAAACCAGGATGGATGTAGTATCTTCATAGTGCACTTTAACATAGTAGTAGGCTGGTCATAGTGGGGAGTAACTTAGACTAGTGTCATATGCATGACACTAGTCTAAGTTACTATCTTCATAGTGCAAAGTAACATAGTACTAGTGCCATATGTGGCCTCATTTAATAGCTTGTAGACTCATGTTGTCTTGGAAAGCGCTATGTTACAGTAACATATTACTCCCTCCATTCCACAATGTAGTGCTTCCTCTATCCACGTGCTTCAACTTTGACCATAAATTTAACTAACAAGACCGATTGCGATGGGAGCAAAAATTATATCAGTGAATTCGTATTTGAAAGAAGTTTTCAATTATATAATTTTTTCTCTCGCCGCAGTTGGTCTCGTTGGTTAAATTTATGGTCAAAGTTGGACCTCGGGAAGCGCGGGCGCACTATATTATGGAATGGAGGGAGTATGTTACTACTTCTCATTAACTACTTGCCACATAAGCAAAAAATTCTCGAGGTGCGCTATGTTACTACCTAAGTTGCTCCCACTATGACTAGTCGTAGTGTCATATATGACTTCATTTATTAGTTTATAGACTCATCTTGTCTTAGAAAACGCTATGTTACAGTAACATACTCCCTCCATCCGAAACTATTTGTCGAAAAAATGAATGTATCTAGACGTATTTTAGGTCTAGACACATTCATTTTCATACATTTCTGCGAAAAGTAATTTTGGCCGGAGGAAGTATTATGTTATCACTTTTCATTAATTACTTGCCACATAAGTAAAAAATAAAATAAAATACGCTATATTATTAGCTAAGTTACTTTTACTATGACTATCCTTAAGCAGCTAGCTTAAGCAAGCAATGTGCGGCGTACGCCAACACAGACGCCACGGCTGTCCGGCCGACAGCGCTAACTGACGACCGGCTGATCGATGGACGGTGCATCTCCGGGAGACCGGCCGTACGTTAACTAAACCCGGCTTCATAATTTAATCTCCCCTGCTGCTGCACCTGTATGCATCTATCCGCTGCTAGCTGTACGTGCCTCTCACTGTAGGGTACTGGTCAGGCACGAGAGGATAAACAAAAACGCAATCAAAAGATCACAGGGCTTGATCGATGCTGCTGCAGTCTCATGTCATGTGCGAGCCGCGCCATGCATAATTAGACAACTTATTACCAGTGCTATAGATGCATCATGAGTGCTAGTATAAAAAAGATGAGTGTACTATGATGTACAGTATTAAGCTGTGATGTGGCCATTCATAGGGCGGTTAGTAAAACCAATGAGGAAGTTCTCTCAAGTTCTCAACTGGGCAGATCCATGTGGATGCGTCGATACTGTACCAGTACGAACGAGGAGCGGACATGTAGAAGTACTGGCGAGGCCGCGGGAAGCCGGCAAGCGGGCGAGCGATTTATGAGAGCATTTCCAACAGCCGCCGCCCAATGCGTGATGCCCAAAAAACGGGTTTACAGCGCGCAAGTAGATTTTTTTAGGGCGCTAGAAGACATTTGCTCCAACAAGCGCCGCAAAATATGCTGCGCGCGTGAGTCCAACGTTCCCAATCAAGCGGTCCCATCTGTAGCAGCCCAGAGTTTGCAGCGTGCGTGACCGGCCGCACTAAATATGCTGCGCGCGATGCCTTTTTGATGCGCGCGCTGCATTAGTTATAGCGCGCGCGCTTTTTGTGCGGCTGTTGGAGACTTCAAAGCGGATCCGCGCGCGCTAAAAGCAGTTTTTATACCGCGCGGCGCTCATATAGGGCGTGTTTGGTTCCTTGTCTCGCACCTGCATCGCACCCACCATGCAATTTTTGCAACGTTTGGTAGGCTGCACGTCGCTTTGGGCCAGGCCCGACTGATGCAAAATAGGCCCCCCAGCCAGGCTGAGCTCGCACGCAAGTTTCGGCCGTTTCCGCGAGCCTGCATCCGCGCGAGCGCCCACGCCTGCACCCACGCGAGCAAAGAGGGCTAGGGTTTCTCTCCTGTCGATTCACACCCATATCCGCGCCGCTCTCCTCACCCCTCTCCTCTCTGCTGCGAACGGATCTCGCCGCCCCGTCGCCTCGCGAGCACATCGCCGGCGCGCATCCTCTCCGCGCAGAGGTTGACTCTCCTCCTCGGCTCCTCCCATCCCTCTCGAACCCCTCTCATCTCTTTCTGTTGTTGTTCCCTGCGCGCGCGCTTTGGTCGCAGCCGAGCTCCCGGCCATGGCCGCCGTCGCCATGGGAGCTGCTCCCCTCGCTCATGTACAGGAGGGTGGGTCTTGGTCGTCGGAGCTGAGCTCCCGGCCATGGCCGTGCCATGGGAGCTGCTCCCCTCGGCCCTGTAGAGGCGCAGGCACCTACACACACATGCGCGAGCACGGGCGTTCACCCCTGCCCTCCACACACATTCAGCCCACTGCCGGGTGCACATGCATCCCCTTGCTCTGCAGGCCATGTCCTGAACCTCCTCTCCTATGGATCTGTGTGATTAGCATGCATCTATATGTGAGCTATTGGGCTAGTAATTTGTTTGTGAGTTAATTTGTGGAAATTAGAAGGGGTCAGTACTAGGAAGAAATATGAGATAACTGCCTGAACAATTTGTTCATATATTTTACTATGTTTTGATGATGCAAATGATGTTAATATTATCAGTTCCCATGCCTTTATTAATTTATAAATATGTGCTGAATTTATATAGATGGATGACAACGACAAGACCCGAGATACGCTGATAGTGCAAGCTGCTGGTTTGGTTGCTGTTTTGTGTGCCTATATGGCCACAATAACTACGAGGGCTAGAATTAGAAACTATCGTGCTCCAATTCGTTATGTTATGCTTGAGAGAGACGTAGCTAGGTTGTCCAATCTACGTTTTATCTACGAAACCAATGATATAAATTGCCATGACCTACTAAGGATGAACAGGGCCCCATTTTATAACTTGTGTAACTTGTTCTGTGATCGGAAATTGTTGGAAGACAGCATTCATACCTGCATTGAGGAGCAGGTTGCCATGTTCCTTCTTGTAGTTGGGCACAACCATAGGTTTAGGGCAATGAAACCCATATTTAGGAGGTCAATTGAAGTAATCAGTCGATACTTCAAGGCAGTTTTGTATGCAATTGGGGAGTTGCATGATGAGATGATCCAGCCCCCTTCCAATGAAGTTCATCCAAAAATCCTACATAGTAGGCGCTTCTATCCCTACTTTAAGGTAATACTTTACCATTTAGAATTATATGGACATGCCGATAACCCATATTTTACAAAAATATACCTCACCTCTTCTCTTAGGATTGCGTTGGTGCAATTGATGGCACCCATGTTGCTGCCAAGGTACCAGCTGCTATTGCTTCGGCATTTAGGGGTCGGAAAGGTGGCACCACCCAAAATGTGATGGTTGCGGTTGACTTTGACCTTAAGTTTACCTATGTGTTAGCTGGTTGGGAAGGGTCGGCCCATGATGCACTCATTTTGGCTGATGCTTTGGAAAGGAATGATGGATTTGTTGTCCCTGCAGGTATTAGTGAACAATTTTTAGTGGCTTTTGATCGTTTCATAACTACTGGCAGTAACACAACACATGACCTCTTATTTGTTAGGAAAATTCTACCTCGTGGATGCGGGCTATGCCGTGCGGCCAGGGTTTCTTCCACCATATCGGGCTACTCGCTATCATCTTACTGAGTTTGGTGAACGTGTCCCTCAAAACGAGAAGGAATTATTCAACCTCCGCCACTCCTCATTGAGGATCACGGTTGAGAGGGCGGTTGCAGCTTTCAAGAACTGGTGGAGAATTGTGGACAACAAGCCTCACCACCCTTATCCTTCACAAGTCAAAATCGTCCTAGCTTGCTGCATTCTTCATAATTGGATACTTCAGTGGGGAGAGGATGAGTTTGTACCACCTGAGCACACTTGGACTGGAAATTCAGCATCGGATGGTGTGATTGACATAGAACATGATAATAGAACCTGGTCACAAATTAGAGATGGTTGGGCTGGGCATATGTTTGCCGATAGGGGCAATTCACGTGTGTAGAGCTCAAGTGTAGAGCTCAATTCTATATTGTAATGGATTATGAATAATTCTATGTTGTAATGCACTATAAATAATCCTGTCGTGTGCCCAAATCGAAACATTTATGTTGCTGTTTAGACTTGATATAAATTTTTACTACCTTATGTTGCTGTTTTTTACTACCTTATGTTGCTGTTTAGACTTGATATAAATTTTTACTACCTTATGTTGCAGTTTTTTACTACCTTATGTTGCTGTTTAGACTTGATATAAATTTTTATTCTCTTATGTAATTATTTCTCCTTTCCTTTTGTTTGTTCTGTACATAGGAGTGATGGCTGAGATGGCGGCTGATGGTGGACATGGCGGTGGGAATCACCCATTGTGTTGGACATCTCCAATGTCTGGGTTCATGTTACGTCGCTTTGTAGAGCTCATTGCTAGTGGAGTGAAGACGGAAAAGGGCTTTAAGGAGGTGCACCTAAACCAGGTGGCTAAGAATTGTAGTGAGCACTTTGGTCTTTCCATAACCGGGACCCAAGTGTACAACCACCTCCGCAAGTGGCGTGCTAGCTGGGTGAAGATAAGTAAGCTCCGAGACATTAGTGGGTCACTTTGGGATGATAACAACTATGTCATATTGCTGGAGGAAGAGCACTACATGGGCCATATCAAGGTTTGTATTACCTTTTAGTGGCTGATCAGTAGCTATTTAATTACATATGCTCATAGAATTACTTATGCTCATAGAATTACTTGTGCTTCATGTAGGACCATCCCAAAGATGTTGAGTACCTCAATGTGCCTTTAGAGAATTATGTTCAGATGCTTGCTATCTTTGGAAGTGGTATTGCTACAGGAAGGTTTGCAATGACATCTAATGAGGCTCTTGGGGTTCCTTCAATGGTGGGAACCTCCTCCTCATTTGTAAACCTTGAAGCTTGTGGTTTTGAATTTGTTGTTGATGGAAATGAACCTGGAATGAGTGCTACTGCTGCTGCTCATGGGGAAGCTGCTGCTGCTCATGGGAAGGAACCATGTAAGGATGCTTCTAGCTCCACTGGCAAAAGGAAGAGGGCTAGCTTGATGAGTGAAGAAGAAGTTTTGGTCATGAGCAACATGTCCGAAGCTGTCCGTGAAGTTGCTATTGCTATCAAGTCCACCGGAGAGGCACATCCTGAACTTTATGATGCTGTCATGGAGCTCCCTGGTTTTACCGAGGATGATCTGTTGATTGTCTTGGATTATCTCAATGAGAATGCCAACAGGGCTAGGAGCCACTCATTCGTGCAGATGTCGGAGACTCGTCGCACTCACTAGGTCATGCACCACCTCTCCAAGGTCAACGGTGGAGTGTCCGTGCCCAAGGATGGACTGCCAAAGGATGGAGTGTCCGTGCCCAAGGATGGACTGCCAAAGGATGGAGTGCCCGTGACCAGCGATGAAGTGCCCAAGGGTGGAGTGTGAGCAAATATGTGCTAATTCACCCAACGAAGCTGACCATATTTTATTGTATTTGGTCAGAAAAACCATGCCCCTATATATGTGAAGGAATATAACATGGACCTTATGTTATGTTCCTTTGTTGGACTGTAATGTGGACAATATGAATTTGTGGCTATCTAATATGTGAACTCTAGGATGTGCTGGACTGTAATATGGATCATATGAATTTGTGGCTCTATAATATGTGGACTCTTAAGATGTACTTGCACTGGATACCTGATTTATGTGCACTCTCTATTATCCTGATGCATTTCTTTAGCTATTTTGTGCCATCAATTGCTTATGTGTATATAAACTGCTCATATACTTGTACAAACAGCAAAGATGTTGCTAAAATTTTGTTTTTCTTACTTAAATCATATCTGCAATTTTGAAGACATGTGAATATATATTCTTTTATTACTTCAATCAGCAAAGATATCTAGTCTACAGTGCATGGCACTAAAATTATATTCTAATTATTTTACATACATGAACAAGCATTCTAGAGTCAAATTTCACATCATACAACCTACCAAACAACATATGTTGTATGCTGCATCTCTCATGCAACCACACATGCAACAAACCAAACAAAATCTGAGTTGAGCCTGTCTTGTCTCATGCAGTACACCAAACACACATTTCAACTCATTTGTGCATGAGCTCAACCAGGCCAGCCCCAGCCAAGCTCCTTCATGCAATGCATGACAGATGCACCCAGGAAACCAAACACGCCCATAGCGCTTCTGTTGGAGATGCTCTGAGGCCGACGTTGGTGCATGATAGAGATGGCCAGGAGACATGCGTCCATAGAGCCTGCCCGTTTTACTCATGCACCCGACAGCAGCATCCTGCACTATCATTGGTGTATGTGTCCACCGCACATGCCTGGACTACCGGTCGGCACCGTGCATGTAACTGTCAAGAGACAGTCAAATTGTCAGCTAAAAAAGCTGCATGCTGCCCATGCTCATCGCTGCACGCTCACACGAGGCCCCGATGGATTTTACTAGCAGGGGATGACTACCCCCGCGACGCCAAAATAACTGTTTTGAATTTTGTTTTCTTGACACATTACGAACGAAGACGTTCATACATACACACATACACACATACACTATCTCTATGAACATAGGCATGTATGCCCTACCTTCATTATGGACACCCTAGGGACTAAGTCGACACATACTTCTGTAGTCGACAAGCACGTCTCCTCTCATTAAACACATATCCAGAAAAAGGCTGAAATAAGTTCAGAAAAATGCGAGTGCCGATGGAAATCTAGTACTTAAACTCTACCAGTGTGCTAGGGATATCAATGTCGTTCTAACCATTCAAGAACAGGTTGTTCGTCTGTTTTGAACTTATTAAGAGAAGTTAGGGTGGAATGTTTTCGTTGAAACTTCTGCAAGATCTAATCCTTTGACTATCGCCATACATGATGATGGTGGGATTAACAGAACAGAACCCACTAGTCAGGGAACATGTGCTGCGAGGGGTGGCAATTGCGAATATTTTAGATGGCAAGTTTAATTGTATGAGGTGACAAATTCTTCAAAAATACACGGCAATTTCTGGAAAGGAGAGAAAATTGCAGCAAGAAAGAACAAGATTTTCCATCTCCTACCAGATAAAGTTGCCACACATAGAAAAACATTTGCTTGCCATCCCCTCCCAGCTGACGTTCATTAGTTATCATTTCCGTAACGAAATACAGCCCCGCTCAATGACCGTAGACCACGATCCACATCCGCTGACCCGGCTTACGTAGCTACCGCCATTAACCCCAGCGGTACGCCACTAACCCATCGCCACAGGAGGCAACGATACACTCTTGCGAAGTGGTAAGTTGTGGGGCTGCGGGTGGACATCACAAGCATCCCAGCCGACCACTCCTCATTCATTCCATGAACTGAAGAGAACCCCTCTCCCCCCTCTTCGATTCCCTCTCGGATTTCTCCCTTTTGTGATTTTTTTTGTGGAGCATGCCTCACCTATGTAAGTTAAGGTAATGTCCTTCGATTCCCCCAATTTTTTTGACTAAATGTTCTTGTTTTTTATGTATGTATTTCTAGCACTAGGTGGAACCCTAATTTCCTCATTTTCTCAAAAAATTACTCATTCATGTAAGCTCCTACCTATTGGTTAGTTTGTTTTAGGTGTGAGTTAATAACAAATGTGTGATAGATTTATCTATATGCATTAACATGCATTTGAGATAGAAATTTTATTTAGTGTTGGATACAAAGAGGCCTGTGTGATGCAAGCAATTTTTCTGCATGGTTCGACTACACACTTGCCGAAGTATCTTCATCACATGGAGGTTCTTCTGGTTCGGGCGCAGGAGTAGGATCCGGAACAACTTCTGGTGCCTCCACTCTTTGCTCCATCATCGGAGATTGAGCAATCTCGTCAAGTTGCATTGTCCTCCCACTCACCACTTTCGCAAGAAACTCTTTCTCGAGAAATACTCCATTCTTAACGACACACACCTTGCCTTCGGTATGGTGGTAGAAGTAATACCCAATAGTATCCTTGGGATAACCAACAAAGTAGCATTTGTCTGATTTAGGATTAAGCCTGTTTGGTTGTAAACATTTTGTTGGGGAATGTAGCATGCAATTTCAAAAATTTCCTACGCTCATGCAAGATCTATCTAGGAGATGCATAGCAACGAGAGGGGGAGAGTGTGTCGACGTACCCTCATAGACCGAAAGCGGAAGCATTTGACAACGCAGTTGATGTAGTCGAACCTCTTCCCATTCTGGCCGATAAAGCACCGAACGTACGGCACCTCCGAGTTCTGCACACGTTCAGCTCAATGACGTCCCTCGAACTCTTGATCCAGCAAAGTGTCGAGGGAGAGTTTCGTCAGCATGACGACATGGTGACGGTGATGGTGAAGTGATCCGCGCAGGGCTTCGCCTAAGCACTACGTGAATATGACCGGAGGTGTAAACTGTGAAGGGGGGCACCGCACAAGGCTAACAATCGTTGTTGTGTGTTCTAGGCGCCCCCTCCCCACATATATATAGGAGGGACACTGTAGAGGTGGGTGTCGTGGTTCTAAGCCTGACAGTAGAGTGGGGGGTAGGTATGGAGAGGCAAGGTCCTAGCTATGGAGAGGTTGTAAGCACAAAGGATGTACGAGTTCAGGCCCTTCTCGGAGGAAGTAACAGCCCTACGTCTCGGAGCCCGGAGGCGGTCGAGTGGATTATGAGTATATGTGTTACAAGGTGCCGAACCCTTCTGCCTGTGGAGGGGGGTGGCTTATATAGAGTGCGCCAGGACCCCAGCCAGCCCACGCAGGAGAGGGTTTAAGGTGAGTTAAGTCTGGGGCGTTACTGGTAACGCCCCACATAAAGTGTCTTTACTATCATAAAGTCTACTTGATTACAGGCCGTTGCAGTGCAGAGTGCCTCTTGACCTTCTGGTGGTCGAGTGAGTCTTCGTGGTCGAGTCCTTCAAGTCGGTCGAGTGCGTCCCTCGTTGGTCGACTGGAAGGCGACTTCTTCTAAGGGTGTCCTTGGGTAAGGTACTTAGATCAGGTCCATGACCCTACCCTAGGTACATAACCCCATCATTAGCCCCCGAATGGATTGAGGCTTCGAGTGAGGAAGGAGTTGATGTCGTTTCCGATTAACCTTTACGCTCTGGTCGTGCGCTGTTCTGGACCAAAGAACCTCTTTGCCGACAGTGAGCAACTTGTCTTCAGTCGACTTGATCCATTTTCTTCTTTTGTCGAGTGATATTTCGGGCTTCGACGATCCCCGAGCGACGGATCGCAGGAAACTCCGCGTCTGACAGACTGATCTGCCGTTCGCGGATTCCGCGGGATGCGAAATTTGGGGACGCGCGCGAAGTGGAGCGGACCGCGGCGTTCGGATGGGACGGGACATAGACGCCTCGATCTCCGCGCCGCTTTATCCGCCACGTATCCCGTCTGCATAACTGTTCCTAATATGATTAGATCGACCGGGCCCACATGTCATCCACTCGGAAGAGACCTTATAAATGCGCCCGGTGAGGATTCCTGTGCTGCGCCTCAGCATTCTCTCTCTCTCTGCTTCCTTCTTCTCCGCCCAGCGTGCTCGCTCTCGCCCCCGCACAACTTCCCCACGCGCATCTCGCCGGCAACCATGGCCAAGGAGAAGACGGCGGCGCTGGAACATGCGAAGAAGGCGTCGGCGACGGAGAAGGCAAAGGGGAGATCCACCAGCCGCGGCGGGTCCTCGTCCAGATCCCGCCTGCCGAAGGGCTGGGTCCAAGGAGACTGGATCCAGTCGACCATCACCGAGAATGACCTCCTCGACATGGCCAACGAGGGCTTGATCTCTCATGGAGCTGCGAGGCTTCCGGGGAAGGAGTGGCAGCCCCAGCCAGAAGAGGGTGAGTGTGTGCTCTTGGCCACCCATGTTGATCGTGGATTTTCCTTGCCGCCGAGTGTTTTCTTCCGTGGCTTCTTGAATTTCTTTGGAGCGCAGCTCCACCACTTTACCCCAAACTCTATTGCCTATCTTGCCGCGTTCGTGTCCATGTGTGAGGGTTTCCTGGGCTGTCGACCGCACTGGGGTTTGTTCAAGCATATATTCACGTGTCGATCTCAGACCGTGAAGAAGGCGAGCCCAGGTGATGAGAGAACCCGAGTCGTCCAAATGTGTGGGGGTCTGGGGATCCAGATGAGGAATAAGAGCACCTTCCCGCCCATGACCTTTCCCGAGTCCGTCAGAGGCTGGCAGTCGACTTGGTTCTACTGCCAGGTCCAGTCGACGCCAGGGCAGTCGAGTGGACTCCCTCCGTTTACCATGGACCGAGTGAACAAGCCCTCCCCTCTGAAGCTGATTTCGGAGGAGAAAGCTGACGTGAAGATGTTGATGGAGCGCGTGGTGCAGTTGGTTCGGGAGGGAGTGACGGGCATGGACCTCCTGGAGGTCTTCCTCAGGCGTCGCATCCAGCCCCTTCAGGTCCGGAGCCACTGCATGTGGTTGTACCGTGGGACCGAAGACGAGACTAGAGTCCATCCAGAAGCAGTCGACGACGTCACTCTGGAAAGATGGATGGTAGCCGTTACCGAAAACAAGGATAACCCACGCGGAGCCAGAAGGATTCCTCCACTCAACCACAACAGCAATCCAAACAAGGTACACTTGCCCTGCTCTCCACTGCGCTCTTGTCGCATTCATTTCTGTTTACCCTGCCGACTGGTCGACTGATCCTTGTCTGGACATCTGCTAGGCCCTCACCGAGCTGTACTCGATGCCCAATGGGGCACAAGCTTCGACTGAGGAGGGCGAGGCGAGCGGGGGCGAGAGTCAGGAAGAGGAGGAATGGGACTCGGATGTTGCAGAGGATGATGACGACGATGATGATGATGACGGTGATGAAGATGACGTCGAGGACGAGGAAGAAGAGGAGGAGGAGGTCGTACCACCGCGCTCAGAAAGGCGGTCGAAGCTTGTCCACGACCCTTCGACCGAACGTGGCAAGGGGGTTGCGACTGCCACTCAGTCGACCAAGCGCCCTCGGACCACCTCTCCGGTGCCGACTGAAAAGGCGCCGAAGCAGCCCAGGGCGGCCTCGTCGAAGCCGATCAAGCTCCTGCCGAAGATGAAGGTGTCCATCCCCACCATATCAGGGTAACCGTGTTGTTCATATTTTCTTATTTTGTGTGAACTTTGTCTCTGGTCGACGCTGAAGTTAGTCGACTGATCCTTTGGAGTTGCAGTGCTGCTACTTCTGAAACCTCGGCCCGGGCTGATGACCACGAGATGGAGGACGCAGCAACTTCGAACCCAGGTACTGTATTCTTAACGCCGTTCTTAGTCAACTGACTCGCGATCTCTGATCCTGATTTTCCTCCGTAGCTCCACCCAATACTGTTATCAATCTCCCTGATGATGATGAGGATGAAGAGCCGCTGAAGCGCAGGAGGAGTCGGAAAGCGTCTGCCAGTAAGGTGCCTCAGGATGTGACGGCGCCTGAGATTCTGACTCTGGAAGAAGAGAACACCACTCGACACACGGTGTCCTTCGCAGATCCATTGACGAGTGCTCAGCAGCCCTCCCTCTTCACGACGCACCACGTCCCAGAGGACCAAGCTGGCGCAGCAAAGGAGGCGATACGCCAGGCGGGAATCATGATGGAGCAGCTGAAGACCATCCGGGATGCGAGCCAGGCGGCTTACGACGCCAGTTCTGCCCTCCAAAGCAATGTCCAGGTCAGTCGACCACTGTTTGTTCTGTTGGATATGCTACCAAAAACTTTTCCTTTCCGGAATTTATAGTAGTCACCCACTGGGTGTGTCGAATAAACTCCGTGTTAGCGGGGGCACGCTGAGTGCACCCGCTGGGTGTAGTCCCCAAGGCTAAGGTCGACTGCTGGCAGTCGGCCTTAGGCTTTATGATGTCAATTTTTCTGTCAGTCGACTATGTCGACTGGATCTCACAAATCGGTGGGGGCACGCTGAGTGCACCCACTGGGTGTAGTCCCTGAGACTGTGGTCGACTGCTTGCAGTTGATCACAGTCTTAAAGAATACATCTCGTTTTTTTTTTGAGGTCGACTGGTCGACTTTGTCTTCAACAGAATTAGTGGGGGCACGCTGAGTGCACCCACTGGGTGTAGTCCCCGAGACTACGGTCGAATGCTTGTATTCGGCTGTAGTCTTAGAAACGTGTGTTTTTTCCTTTTTCACTCGGAAGTGAATTATATTTGACATTTAGTCGATTGGTTCTTCGCAGAACTCTTGTGATCTTGTGGCTCGCTACTCTGAGCTGGAAAACAAGCACACTCAACTCGAGCTGAGCTTGAAGCTGGTCCAAGAGAAGCTGACGAAGGCAAAGGAGGAGACCGAAGGTATGTTTGGTGAGACCTTGATGACTGCTTTTCCTCTTGCTTGTTTCAAAATCTGACCTTGCTGTAACTTGCAGGTAAGGTAAGGGAGGCCCAATAGAAGAAAGACCTCGAACTCGCTGAGAAGATCAAGCTTGATGACGAGAAGTTAGCTTCAGTCACCAAGCTTGAACAAGACAATACCAATCTGAAGGCTGCTCTTGGGATCGCCAACAAGGAGATCAGTCGACTAAAAACTGATAAAGCTGCCCTGACCGACCAAGTCAACAAATTGACTGGGACGAAAACTGATCTGGAGGTCTTCCTGAGTAGTCTTGCCAAGAAGCTGTTTCTTATGCTTGAAGGTAAACCTCTATGCTTGGCAAACATTTCCAATTGTGGTTTTTCCATTCGACCATCCCCTTGACTTAGTGATCATCCTTGCAGAATTCGGTCAAAACTTTGAAGAAGAAACTAGCCGGCTGGAGCCAAACCTCGACCCCGTCAATTCTCCGGTGAACGACGAAGTTGCCATGGATGTTTTCTGACTGGAGTCTCGTGTCGCAGCTGTCGTGGACTATCTCGCAAGGCTGAAGGCCGCCACATCTCGCATCGACTCGACGCTCTGGCCTGAGGAGACACTTCAGAATGACCTTGAGTCGCTGATGGCCCGCTTGAACACGATCCCTGGTCGAGTGCAGGAATGGAAGAAGTCCTCGGCTCGGTGTGGTGCAGATGTTGCTCTGTGTCTTGCCCGAGTCCACTGTAAGGATGCACGAGAAGAGAAGCTGGCGGCTCTTCGGGTGGCCAACACCAAGAAACACGACTTCAGGTCCTTTATGGAAACTTTCCTTGCAGTTGCCACTCGGATCGCCGACGGAATCGACCTTGATGAATTCGTTGCACCTTCCAGCCCTCCTCAGGAGGGGTAAAAAACTTCTTCTGGCTCGACGCTTTAAATTTGCCTCGGTATGCCGAGTGGAATTGTAACCGATAAACCTTAACAGGCTTAACGCCTGAGCACTCTCGGTTCCTTTAGATATCGATTCAAACTTGAATTTGGTGCTTGAATACGATCGCCTTTGGCTCGAAATGTCTTTTGCAGGTTCAAAGCAAGGCGCCTTTACTGCGATCGACTTATTCTTCAGTCCACTTAGGCGAGCACTGGGCTGCAGCTAAGCCCCCGAGTGAGAGGTTTACTCTTCACTCGGTAGGATTTTTATAACTTAGGCGAGCATAGGGCTGCAGCTAAGCCTCCGAGTGAAAGTCTGGCTTATCACTCGGTAGGATTTTGATAACTTAGGCGAGTGCTTGGACTGCAGCTAAGCCCCCGAGAGAGAGGGTTGCTCTTCACTCGGTAGGATTTTTATAACTTAGGCGAGCACAGGGCTGCAGCTAAGCCCCCGAGTGAGAGGTTTGCTCTTCACTCGGTAGGATTTTTATAACTTAGGCGAGTGCTTGGACTGCAGCTAAGCCCCCGAGTGAGAGGGTTGCTCTACAC
>NC_057803.1:526639166-526640202 GCF_018294505.1 Triticum aestivum | reverse complement strand
TAACTTAGGCGAGTGCTTGGACTGCAGCTAAGCCCCCGAGTGAGAGGGTTGCTCTTCACTCGGTAGGATTTTTATAACTTAGGCGAGCACAGGGCTGCAGCTAAGCCCCCGAGTGAGAGGGTTGCTCTACACTCGGTAGGATTTTGATAACTTAGGCGAGTGCTTGGACTGCAGCTAAGCCCCCGAGTGAGAGGGTTGCTCTTCACTCGGTAGGATTTTGATAACTTAGGCGAAACGGATTCGCAGTTAAGCCTCCGAGTGGGAGTCTGGCTCACCACTCGGTAAGATTTTTACAAACTTAGGCGAAACGGATTCGCGGCTAAGTCACCCACTGAGGGGGAATTTTATTGGACAAAAATGAAAAGTGACAGAAATTATGAAGGAACTGTGACACTATTATTTTGAGGTCCATGAACTACAGAAGTATTTTATTGCAACTCATCCGAGTGATAAAACTTAAGTGTAAAATGGGCGGAGTAGCTCTGCGTTCCAAGCTCGGGGCTCGTCGATATTATGCTCGACGTTGTAAAGACGGTATGCCCCGTTGTGGAGGACCTTGGTGACGATGAAGGGGCCTTCCCAAGAAGGAGCAAGCTTGTGTGGTTTGTGCTGATCCACTCGGAGAACTAAATCCCCTTCCTGGAAGGCTCGACCTCTCACATTTCTGGCGTGGAAACGACGCAAATCTTGTTGGTAGATGGTCGAGCGGATCAGAGCCATCTCCCTTTCTTCTTCTAAAAGGTCGACTGCGTCCTGCCGCGCCTGTTCAGCCTCTGCTTCGTTGTAGATTTCAACTCGAGGAGCATTGTGGAGAAGATCACTCGGCAAGACTGCTTCAGCTCCGTAGACCAAGAAGAATGGAGTTCTTCCGGTCGACCGATTAGGTGTGGTCCGCAGCCCCCAAAGCACTGAGGGAAGTTCGTCTACCCAGGCTCCAGCCGCGTGTTTGAGATCACGCATCAGTCGAGGCTTCAATCCCTTAAGAATCAGTCCATTAGCTCGCTCTGCTTGTCCATTCGACTGCGGATGGGCGACT
>NC_057803.1:526621702-526639156 GCF_018294505.1 Triticum aestivum | reverse complement strand
TCACTCGGTAGGATTTTTATAACTTAGGCGAGCACAGGGCTGCAGCTAAGCCCCCGAGTGAGAGGGTTGCTCTACACTCGGTAGGATTTTGATAACTTAGGCGAGTGCTTGGACTGCAGCTAAGCCCCCGAGTGAGAGGGTTGCTCTTCACTCGGTAGGATTTTGATAACTTAGGCGAAACGGATTCGCAGCTAAGCCTTCGAGTGGGAGTCTGGCTCACCACTCGGTAAGATTTTTACAAACTTAGGCGAAACGGATTCGCGGCTAAGTCACCCACTGAGGGGGAATTTTATTGGACAAAAATAAAAAGTGACAGAAATTATGAAGGAACTGTGACACTATTATTTTGAGGTCCATGAACTACAGAAGTATTTTATTGCAACTCATCCGAGTGATAAAACTTAAGTGTAAAATGGGCGGAGTAACTCCACGTTCCAAGCTCGGGGCTCGTCGATATTATGCTCGACGTTGTAAAGACGGTATGCCCCGTTGTGGAGGACCTTGGTGACGATGAAGGGGCCTTCCCAAGAAGGAGCAAGCTTGTGTGGTTTGTGCTGATCCACTCGGAGAACTAAATCCCCTTCCTGGAAGGCTCGACCTCTCACATTTCTGGCGTGGAAACGACGCAAATCTTGTTGGTAGATGGTCGAGCGGATCAGAGCCATCTCCCTTTCTTCTTCTAAAAGGTCGACTGCGTCCTGCCGCGCCTGTTCAGCCTCTGCTTCGTTGTAGATTTCAACTCGAGGAGCATTGTGGAGAAGATCACTCGGCAAGACTGCTTCAGCTCCGTAGACCAAGAAGAATGGAGTTCTTCCGGTCGACCGATTAGGTGTGGTCCGCAGCCCCCAAAGCACTGAGGGAAGTTCGTCTACCCAGGCTCCAGCCGCGTGTTTGAGATCACGCATCAGTCGAGGCTTCAATCCCTTAAGAATCAGTCCATTAGCTCGCTCTGCTTGTCCATTCGACTGCGGATGGGCGACTGAAGCGTAGTCGACCCGTGTGCCTTGGGAGTTGCAGAAATCTTTGAATTCCTCTGAGTCAAAGTTCGACCCATTATCCGTAATGATGATGTGCGGGACTCCATATCTGAATATTAGTTCCCTGATGAAGCTAACCGCAGTACCGGTGTCAAGGCTCTTGATTGGTTTAGCCTCGATCCACTTGGTGAACTTGTCGACTGCCACCAGTACATGCATGAAGCCACTTCGTCCTGTTCTCAAAGGACCGACCATGTCCAGTCCCCATACTGCGAAAGGCCAGACGAGTGGGATGGTCTTCAGAGCTGACGCAGGCTTGTGCGACATATTCGAGTAGAACTGACATCCCTCGCACTTATCCACTATATCTTTTGCCATCTCATTCGCCTTTGGCCAGTAAAATCCGGCTCGGTATGCTTTGGCCACGATGGTCCGAGAGGACGCATGATGACCACAGGTCCCCGAGTGAATATCATTGAGGATGAGTCGACCTTCTTCTGGTGTTATGCACTTCTGACTAACTCCAGTCGCGCTTTCTCTGTATAATTGTCCTTTGATTACGGTAAAGGCCTTAGATCGACGGACGATATGTCGAGCCTCTTCCTCATCCTCCGGAAGCTCTTTTCTCAGGATATAAGCGACATACGGAACTGTCCAGTCGGGAATGATTACCAAAACCTCCATGATCAAGTCGACAACCGCTGGGACTTCGACTTCAGTCGGATCTGTGGCACTCTTGGGCTGTGGAGTTTCTTCGGTGAAAGGATCTTCTTTGACTGACGGAGTGTGTATATGCTCCAAGAACACACCACTCGGAATGGCTTCTCTCTTGGAACCTATCTTTGCTAGATCATCAGCTGCTTGATTTTTCAGTCGGGGTATATGATGGAGCTCCAACCCCTCGAACTTCTTTTCCAGCTTCCTCACTGCACTGCAGTATCCAGTCATGGCTGGGCTTCTCACGTCCCACTCTTTCATCACCTAATTGACCACTAAATCCGAGTCGCCATAGACCATCAGGCGACGGACGCCGAGTGAAATGGCCATGCGCAACCCATATAAGAGGGCCTCATATTCTGCCTCATTGTTGGAGGAATCAAAGTGAATCTGAAGCACATATCTGAGCTTATCCCCTCTGGGGGAAACTAGGACAACCCCAGCACCGGAACCATTCAACATCTTTGAGCCATCAAAAAACATGGTCCAATGCTCCGAGTGAACTTCAGTCGGCTACTGCTGTTCAATCCACTCGGCGAGGAAATCTGCTATTGCCTGGGACTTAATGGCTTTCTTTGCCTCAAACTTGATATCAAGGGGAAGAAGTTCAATCGCCCATTTGGCCACTCGACCAGTTACATCTCTGTTGTGCAAAATCTCTGATAGTGGAGCGTCGCTGACGACTGTGATGGAATGATCAGAGAAATAATGAGCAACCTTCTTTGTGGTCATGTATATTCCATACACAAGCTTCTGATAATGAGGATATCTCTGCTTGGATGGAGTCAATACTTCAGACAAATAATACACTGGGCGCTGAACTTTGAGAGCTTTTCCTTCTTCTTCCCGCTCGACCGTTAGCACAGTACTGACGACTTGTCCTGTGGCTGCGATATAGAGCAACAGAGGCTCTTTGCTGATTGGAGCAGCAAGCACCGGCTGGGTGGAGAGCAGAGTTTTTAGCTCGGCAAACGCTGCATCAGCTTCTGGAGTCCACTCGAACTTGTCTGTCTTCTTCATCAGTCGGTAAAGAGGCAATGCCTTTTCACCGAGTCGTGAGATGAATCGACTTAATGCGGCCAAGTATCCAGTAAGCTTCTGGACATCGTGCACTCGCACAGGGCGTTTCATTCGGAGAATAGTGCCAATCTTCTCTGGGTTAGCGTCGATTCCCCGTTCGGAAACGAGAAAACCGAGTAACTTGCCACCAGGAACTCCAAATGTGCACTTTGATGGATTGAGCTTGATATCATATCTTCTGAGGTTGGCAAATGTTTCGGCGAGATCAGCGAGCAGGTCGGAACCTTTTGGTGACTTGACAATGATATCATCCATATATGCTTCCACATTCCGACTGATTTGAGTGAGTAGACACTTTTGAATCATTCGCATAAATGTGGCTCCGGCATTCTTGAGGCCGAATGGCATGGTGATATAGCAGAAGCACCCGAATGGAGTGATGAAAGCTGTTTTTACCTCGTCGGGTCCGTACAGACGGATCTGGTGGTACTCGGAGTAGGCATCTAAAAAAGATAGCCTCTCGCATCCCGCGGTCGAGTCAACAATTTGATCTATGCGAGGGAGAGGAAAATGATCTTTCGGGCAGGCCCTGTTGATGTGCTTGAAATCAATGCACATTCGGAGCGACTTGTCCTTCTTAGGAACCATGACGACATTAGCGAGCCACTCGGAGTGGTATATCTCTCGGATAAATCCTGCCGCCAACAGTCGAGCCACTTCTTCACCAATGGCTTTTCTCTTCTGGACGGCGGACCGCCGAAGATGCTCTTTGACTGGTTTTGCAGATGAGTCGACTCTTAGGCGATGCTCAGCCAGTCCCCTGGGAACACCTGGCATGTCAGCGGGCTTCCATGCAAAAATGTCCCAGTTCTCACGGAGGAACTGGATGAGCGCTTCTTCCTATTTTGGGTCGAGTGATGTGGAGATGCGGGTCGGAGCTGCTTCGGGGTCGGTCGGGTGAATGTGAACAGGCTTCGTCTCACCGGACGACTGGAATGCAGACTCTGTGGCGGGTTTCTTTGATCGCAGCAAGTCACTCGGATCTACGTTTTGCTTGTATTCTTCGAACTCGACCGATGTCACCTGGGAATCGGCAATCTTGGAGCCCTTCTGAAAGCACTCTTCTGCCTTTTTCCGATCACCGGTGACAGTGATCACTCCTTTGGGGCCGGGCATCTTCAATTTGAGGTACACGTAGCATGGTCGAGCCGTGAACCGTGCGTAAGCTGGTCTCCCCAAAATGGCATGATATGCACTCTGAAAATCCACGACCTCAAACGTCAACTTTTCTTTGCGAAAATGCTTCGAATCACCAAACACCACGTCCAAAGCTATTTGGCCGAGTGACTCGGCTTTCTTCCCTGGTATAACTCCATGAAAGCTCATGTTACTAGTGCTCAGTCGGGACATCGGAATGCCCATTCCTTTCAGTGTGTCTGCATACAACAAATTCAGCCCGCTTCCACCATCCATCAGCACCTTTGTCAGTCGAGTGCCTTCGACAACTGGATCGACCACCAAAGCTTGCCTCCCAGGGGTGGCAATATGAGTCGGGTGATCAGATTGGTCGAATGTGATGGGTGTTTGAGACCATTTCAGATAATTTGCTTTTGCTGGGGCAACCATGTTCACCTCTCGGTTAATGATTTTCAGTCGACTCCTGCTTTCCACATCTGCAAAGATCATCAGAGTGGAATTGATATGCGGATATCCTTCCTCACTGTCCTCCTTGTCTTCGGCCTTGTCCGACTCCTTCTCCTTGTCCTTAGACTGTTTTCCCTGAAACTGCTGGATCAGGAGTCGACATTGGCGAGTGGTGTGCTTCGGGTAAATGATATTCCCCTCTTCGTCTTTCTTCGTGTGAATGTGACATGGCATATCCATCACGTCGTTCCCTGCTTTATCCTTTACCTTCTTGGGGTTCCAGGATCCTTTTGGTTTCCCCTTAAACTTTCCTTGAGTCACGGCTAGAGCCTCTCCAGGAGCTGCCGGTTCAGCCTTCTGCTTCTGTTTCCGACTGGTGTTTCCTTTTTCCGACTGACTCGGCTTGTGCTTGCCGCTTCGGAGTCGGTCTTCTTCTTCGCCGTTGGCGTACTTGGTAGCAATCTCCATCATCCGACTCAAGGTCATGTCACCGGTTCGACCAAACTTCAAACTCAGTTCTCTGTTCTTGACACCATCTTTGAAGGCGCAGACTGCCTGATGATCAGACACATTCTCTACAGTGTGGTGCAAAGTGATCCACCTCTGTATATACTCTCTGAGAGTCTCATTAGCCTTCTGCACGCAGACTTGCAACTCTGTCAATCCAGCTGGTCGCTTGCAAGTTCCTTCAAACGTTCTGATGAACACTCGGGACAGATCTTCCCAAGTGTAAATGCTGCTAGGAGGTAGTTGAGTCAACCATGCCCTGGCAGAACCTTCCAGCATGAGGGGCAAGTGTTTCATGGCCACCTCGTCGTTCCCACCACCAATCTGAACTACCACTCGGTAGTCTTCAAGCCAAGTTTCAGGCTTAGACTCACCAGTGAACTTGCTGACTCCTGTTGCCAACCTGAAATTGGGAGGGATAACTGCGGCTCTGATAGCTCTGCTGAAGCATTCAGGACCAGAAACATGCACTCGACTGCTTGTGGGTACATCTCTGTCGAGTCCACCTCGATGGGCTCTGTTCCGGTCGACCAACCCTTGCACGATAATGGATCGCGCGTCGAAGCCTGGTTCTCTGGGGTCGACTGGAACCCTACGCCCTGTACTATACTGACGCCTATCATCTGGCTGCCGAGGAGCGTAAGACCCACCCCTCGGAGGGGAATTGGGCACTCGACGCCTATCATCTCGGTCGAGTCTGTCGCCATATTGATCTCACCGATTCTCGCGCCCTTCACGCCGCGGAGGCGATCTGGGGCTGTGAGCCGACTGAACTGTATTCACAGTGACGGATCGACTGTGAATTCTGTTGCGCGACTGAGACACGGCTGAATTCTGATCTCCTGCTGCCCGGAGCAGATCCCTGATCTGCAGCAAACCTCTGCCAGCTTCCGACTGCGAAGGCTGGATGGACTCTGCTATACGGGTCGCAGCTGCTAAATTCTGAATTGGGGTTCGATATACCTGAGTCGGCGGGAAGAGTTGACGTCGACTGTTGTCGGGAACTCGTTGCCGCGCGCGCTCGTCGAGTGCTCGCTGAAGGTTCTCCAGTCGAGTGCGCTCGGCCAAATTGGCCAGACGCGCCTCCTCCAAGGCACGAGCCTCGGGGGTTTCTCCTGCGATGGGAATACGCAGGGGATCCTTGTTCCTGCGGCGAAGTTCCTCTCTTTGCAGAGAGTCGAGTGGCTCGGGCTGGTACTCTTCGTAGCCTCGTGTAGGGTCGCCGCCGTCACCTGCTCCACCACCACGGGCGAAGCCAGGGGGACTGTGGGGTCCGTCGACCATCAAGATTTCCGCCGCTGGATCACTGCTACCGCACTCGGATGCAGTCTCTACGGAGCCAGTCGACAGATCGAACAAGCCGTAGAGAGATTCGTCGGGCTCGATTGCCGCAACTTGGGTGGTGGCCGATTGGCGAGCCACCGCGTGCCTCACCCATCGCTGAAGCCTCGACCGGCCCGAGCGCTTGCGCTGGCAGGATACCGGGAGGGTGGACGATGGAGGAGCCGACCGATACTGGGTCGACGGTTGCCGCAGCAGAACGCCGCGGACATATGCACGAAAATGCGTCGCACCGCGGACGGGGAGCGCATCAACGTCGAGCGGAGCCTCATGGAGCCACGCGGAGTCGTCGGCGATGAAGGTGAGAGTGCCGAGACGGATCTCTTGACCCCCGACCAAAACTCCAGCAGACACCATGATGAAAGTACTCGGAAGAATCGCAACTTCTCCACAAAATCGCTAAAACACCTGCCCCACGGTGGGCGCCAACTGTCGTGGTTCTAAGCCTGACAGTAGAGTGGGGGGTAGGTATGGAGAGGCAAGGTCCTAGCTATGGAGAGGTTGTAAGCACAAAGGATGTACGAGTTCAGGCCCTTCTCGGAGGAAGTAACAGCCCTACGTCTCGGAGCCCGGAGGCGGTCGAGTGGATTATGAGTATATGTGTTACAAGGTGCCGAACCCTTCTGCTTGTGGAGGGGGGTGGCTTATATAGAGTGCGCCAGGACCCCAGCCAGCCCACGCAGGAGAGGGTTTAAGGTGAGTTAAGTCTGGGGCGTTACTGGTAACGCCCCACATAAAGTGTCTTTACTATCATAAAGTCTACTTGATTACAGGCCGTTGCAGTGCAGAGTGCCTCTTGACCTTCTGGTGGTCGAGTGAGTCTTCGTGGTCGAGTCCTTCAAGTCGGTCGAGTGCGTCCCTCGTTGGTCGACTGGAAGGCGACTTCTTCTAAGGGTGTCCTTGGGTAAGGTACTTAGATCAGGTCCATGACCCTACCCTAGGTACATAACCCCATCAGTGGGCATCCAGGTTAAAGTGCATCTAGGTTCCACTATTGGTTATTGACCGGAGAGGTGTCTCAGACTACATAAACTGTGGAGGGGGGCACCGCACAAGGCTAATAATCATTGGTATGTTTGCATTCGCCAACTCCTTTGTGCGGGACACTGTAGTCAATACTACTTTCCAACTAGATGATGAAGATTTGGTGATCTCGTTTGTCCGCCACAATGCTGCCCTGAATATGAGAAAACCCACTTATGGGCCTCCGGTCTGGCTCATGTATATTGGCTTCCCGGACGATTATCAGACTGAATTTTATTTACAGAGATCTGTGGATGATTATGGTAGGCTTGTTTCTTGGAATAATCCTAATCTAGACCGTAGGGTGGTCTTGATTAAAGTGCAAGTTATTCACATGAGATTAATCCCTAAGAGTATTGTTGTCTGCCAACTGGGTGGTGACCGTGATTGTTGGACAATTGTTGTTTACATTCTCAGAGGAGCAGACTGGAATGCACATGATCCCGAGGTTCCTACAGCGGATGAGGAGCCGCCTCCGGCCAGTGAGGTTCCTCACCCTATGTTCGGCGAAGGCCTAACTGCTGAGCAACTGTACCAGCAACAACTGCAGAACTGGCTCATTCAGAATGGGATTGGGCACAATCAGGCACCCCAGAATGCTGAGGAGGATCCACAAGACCAATGGGGTGAATGGCCTGCCCCTCCAATCCCACAGATGCCTGCCGCCTTGGTCAATGCTACCTCTTGAGCTTGCGTTGGATTTCCCCGAAGAGGAAGGGATGATGCAGCAGAGTAGCGTAAGTATTTCCCTCAGTTTTTGAGAACCAAGGTATCAATCCAGTAGGAGGCCACGCTCAAGTCCCTTGTACCTGCACAAAACGATAGCTACTTGCAATCAACGCGATTAGGGGTTGTCAATCCCTTCACGGTCACTTACGAGAGTGAGATCTGATAGATATAATATTTTTGGTATTTTTGGTATAGAGATGCAAAGTGAAAAGTAAAAGGCAAAGTAAAAAAGCAAAGCAAGATTAAAGTGATGGAGATTGATATGATGAGAATAGACCCGGGGGCCATAGGTTTCACTAGTGGCTTCTCTCAAGAGCATAAGTATTCTACGGTGGGTGAACAAATTACTATTGAGCAATTCACAGAATTGAGCATAGTTATGAGAATATCTAGGCATGATCATGTATATAGGCATCACGTCCGTGACAAGTAGACCTAAATGATTTCTACTACTATTGCTCCACTCATCGACCGCTATCCAGCATGCATCTAGAGTATTAAGTTAAAAACAGAGTAACGCTTTAAGCAAGATGACATGATGTAGAGAGATAAATTCATGCAATATGAAATAAACCCCATCTTGTTATCCTCGATGGCAACGATGCAATACGTGCCTTGCTGCCCCTTCTGTCACTGGGAAAGGACACCGCAAGATCGAACCCAAAGCTAAGAACTTCTCCCATGGCAAGAACTACCAATCTAGTTGGCCAAACCAAACGGATAATTCAAACAGACTTGCAAAGATAACCAATCATACATAAAAGAATTCAGAGAAGATTCAAATATTATTCATAGATAGACTTGATCATAAACCCACAATTCATCGGTCTCAACAAACACACCGCTAAAAGAAGATTACATCGAATAGATCTCCACAAGAGAGGGGGAGAACTTTGTATTGAGATCCAAAAAGAGAGAAGAAGCCATCTAGCTACTAACTATGGACCCGAAGGTCTGAGGTAAACTACTCGCACTTCATCGGAGGGGCTATGATGATGTAGAAGCCCTCCGTGATGACGGCCCTCTCCGGCGGAGCTCCGGAACAGGCCCCAAGATGGGATCTCGTGGATACAGAAAGTTGCGGCGGTGGAATTAGGTTTTTCGCTCCTATTGTGATCGTTTGGGGGTACGTAGGTATATATAGGAGGAAGGAGTACGTCGGTGGAGCACCGAGGGGCCCACAAGGCAGGGGGCGCGCCCTAGGGGGTGGGCGCGCCCCCCACCCTCGTGACCGCCTCTTTGACTCCTTGGAGTAGGGTCCAAGTCTCCTGGATCACGTTCGGTGAGAAAATCACGTTCCCGAAGGTTTTATTCCGTTTGGACTCCGTTTGATATTCTGTTTCTCCGAAATACTGAAATAGGCAAAAAAACAGCAATTCTGGGCCGGGCCTCCGGTTAATAGGTTAGTCCCAAAAATAATATAAAAGTGGAAAATAAAGCCCAATATAGTCCAAAACAGTAGATAATATAGCATGGAGCAATCAAAAAGTATAGATACGTTGGAGACGTATCAGGCATCCCCAAGCTTAATTCCTGCTCGTCCTCGAGTAGGTAAATGATAAAAATAGAATTTTTGATGTGAAGAGCCAGGGTGTTTTCACATTTACCCCCCTAGCTGTGTGAATGAGCCGCCTATTTAAAAAGATGAGGATTCAGATCCAAATCACACCATCCTCCCTTGGCGAGCCTTCATCAGAGCACGCCCGACAGAGATCGATTCCATCATGGTCGGTCGACGCAACTCCTCCTCTCGCTCCCCTAGCTCCAAGCCTGGTGATTGGGAGAGATGTTTTGTCCCGCACAGCAAATTAGTGATGCTTTAGACCAAGGGATTTCTTCCCCTAGCGTACTTGGTCCCGGTTCGAGCCGGGCTTGCCACCTATAATGGCGGAGAGCAAGCGGAGAGCCTTCCCAATCCCTCCAAGGGAGAGCGGGTATGCCTTGTCCCTTATCTGGTAAGAGGGCTCGGATTCCCAATTCATCTGTTTCTTCGGGGGCTCCTGGAGTTCTACGGCCTCCAGTTGCACAACCTTACGCCTGCCTCCATGCCGCATATCACAGGATTCGTAGCCCTTTGCGAGTTGTTTTTGGGCTGTGAGGCTCATTTCGCACTGTGGAAGAAGCTGTTCTGCCTTATGCCCCGTTCTCAGAAGGGGTCAATATATCAAGTGGGAGGAGCCGAAGTGTGGCGTATTGCCGGGACCGGATACCTGTCCGGCACCCCGAAGAAGACGTCCGAAGACTGGCCTTCGGAATGGTTTTATATAGAAGACGTCCCCTGATGGGGTTATGTACCTAGGGTAGGGTCATGGACCTGATCTAAGTACCTTACCCAAGGACACCCTTAGAAGAAGTCGCCTTCCAGTCGACCAACGAGGGACGCACTCGACCGACTTGAAGGACTCGACCACGAAGACTCACTCGACCACCAGAAGGTCAAGAGGCACTCTGCACTGCAACGGCCTGTAATCAAGTAGACTTTATGATAGTAAAGACACTTTATGTGGGGCGTTACCAGTAACGCCCCAGACTTAACTCACCTTAAACCCTCTCCTGCGTGGGCTGGCTGGGGTCCTGGCGCACTCTATATAAGCCACCCCCCTCCACAGGCAGAAGGGTTCGGCACCTTGTAACACATATACTCATAATCCACTCGACCGCCTCCGGGCTCCGAGACGTAGGGCTGTTACTTCCTCCGAGAAGGGCCTGAACTCGTACATCCTTTGTGCTTACAACCTCTCCATAGCTAGGACCTTGCCTCTCCATACCTACCCCCCACTCTACTGTCAGGCTTAGAACAACGACAGTTGGCGCCCACCATGGGGCAGGTGTTTTAGCGATTTTGTGGAGAAGTTGTGATTCTTCCGAGTACTTTCATCATGGCGTCTGCTGGAGTTTTGGTCGGGGGTCAAGAGATCCGTCTCGGCACTCTCACCTTCATCGCCGACGACTCCGCGTGGCTCCATGAGGCTCCGCTCGACGTTGATGCGCTCCCCGTCCGCGGTGCGACGCATTTTCGTGCATATGTCCGCGGCGTTCTGCTGCGGCAACCGTCGACCCAGTATCGGTCGGCTCCTCCATCGTCCACCCTCCCGGTATCCCGCCAGCGCAAGCGCTCGGGCCGGTCGAGGCTTCAGCGATGGGTGAGGCACGCGGTGGCTCGCCAATCGGCCACCACCCAAGTTGTGGCAATCGAGCCCGACGAATCTCTCTACGGCTTGTTCGATCTGTCGACTGGCTCCGTAGAGACTGCATCCGAGTGCGGTAGCAGTGATCCAGCGACGCAAATCTTGATGGTCGACGGACCCCACAGTCCCCCTGGCTTCGCCCGTGGTGGTGGAGCAGGTGACGGCGGCGACCCTACACGAGGCTACGAAGAGTACCAGCCCGAGCCACTCGACTCTCGGCAAAGAGAGGAACTTCGCCGCAGGAACGAGGATCCCCTGCGTATTCCCATCGCAGGAGAAACCCCCGAGGCTCGTGCCTTGGAGGAGGCGCGTCTGGCCAATTTGGCCGAGCGCACTCGACTGGAGAACCTTCAGCGAGCACTCGACGAGCGCGCGCGGCAACGAGTTCCCGACAACAGTCGACGTCAACTCTTCCCGCCGACTCAGGTATATCGAACCCCAATTCAGAATTTAGCAGCTGCGACCCGTATAGCAGAGTCCATCCAGCCTTCGCAGTCGGAAGCTGGCAGAGGTTTGCTGCAGATCAGGGATCTGCTCCGGGCAGCAGGAGATCAGAATTCAGCCGTGTCTCAGTCGCGCAACAGAATTCACAGTCGATCCGTCACTGTGAATACGGTTCAGTCGGCTCACAGCCCCAGATCGCCTCCGCGGCGTGAAGGGCGCGAGAATCGGCGAGATCAATATGGCGACAGACTCGACCGAGATGATAGGCGTCGAGTGCCCAATTCCCCTCCGAGGGGTGGGTCTTACGCTCCTCGGCAGCCAGATGATAGGCGTCAGTATAGTACAGGGCGTAGGGTTCCAGTCGACCCCAGAGAACCAGGCTTCGACGCGCGATCCATTATCGTGCAAGGGTTGGTCGACTGGAACAGAGCCCATCGAGGTGGACTCGACAGAGATGTACCCACAAGCAGTCGAGTGCATGTTTCTGGTCCTGAATGCTTCAGCAGAGCTATCAGAGCCGCAGTTATCCCTCCCAATTTCAGGTTGGCAACAGGAGCCAGCAAGTTCACTGGTGAGTCTAAGCCTGAAACTTGGCTTGAAGACTACCGAGTGGCAGTTCAGATTGGTGGTGGGAACGACGAGGTGGCCATGAAACACTTGCCCCTCATGCTGGAAGGTTCTGCCAGGGCATGGTTGACTCAACTACCTCCTAGCAGCATTTACACTTGGAAGATCTGTCCTGAGTGTTCATCAGAACGTTTGAAGGAACTTGCAAGCGACCAACTGGATTGACAGAGTTGCAAGTCTGCGTGCAGAAGGCTAATGAGACTCTCAGAGAGTATATACAGAGGTGGATCACTTTGCACCACACTGTGGAGAATGTGTCTGATCATCAGGCAGTCTGCGCCTTCAAAGATGGTGTCAAGAACAGAGAACTGAGTTTGAAGTTTGGTCGAACCGGTGACATGACCTTGAGTCGGATGATGGAGATTGCTACCAAGTACGCCAACGGCGAAGAAGAAGACCGACTCCGAAGCGGCAAGCACAAGCCGAGTCAGTCGGAAAAAGGAAACACCAGTCGGAAATAGAAGCGGAAGGCTGAACCGGCAGCTCCTGGAGAGGCTCTGGCTGTGACTCAAGGAAAGTTTAAGGGGAAACCAAAAGGATCCTGGAACCCCAAGAAGGTAAAGGATAAAGAAGGGAACGACGTGATGGATATGCCATGTCACATTCACACGAAGAAAGACGAAGAGGGGAATATCATTTACCCGAAGCACACCACTCGCCAATGTCGACTCCTGATCCAGCAGTTTCAGGGAAAACAGTCTAAGGACAAGGAGAAGGAGTCGGACAAGGCCGAAGACAAGGAGGACAGGAAGGAAGGATATCCGCATATCAATTCCACTCTGATGATCTTTGCAGATGTGGAAAGCAGGAGTCGACTGAAAATCATTAACCGAGAGGTGAACATGGTTGCCCCAGCAAAAGCAAATTATCTGAAATGGTCTCAAACACCCATCACATTCGACCAATCTGATCACCCGACTCATATTGCCACCCCTGGGAGGCAAGCTTTGGTGGTCGATCCAGTTGTCGAAGGCACTCGACTGACAAAGGTGCTGATGGATGGTGGAAGCGGGCTGAATTTGTTGTATGCAGACACACTGAAAGGAATGGGCATTCCGATGTCCCGACTGAGCACTAGTAACATGAGCTTTCATGGAGTTATACCAGGGAAGAAAGCCGAGTCACTCGGCCAAATAGCTTTGGACGTGGTGTTTGGTGATTCGAAGCATTTTCGCAAAGAAAAGTTGACGTTTGAGGTCGTGGATTTTCAGAGTGCATATCATGCCATTTTGGGGAGACCAGCTTACGCACGCTTCATGGCTCGACCATGCTACGTGTACCTCAAATTGAAGATGCCCGGCCCCAAAGGAGTGATCACTGTCACCGGTGATCGGAAAAAGGCAGAAGAGTGCTTTCAGAAGGGCTCCAAGATTGCCGATTCCCAGGTGACAGCGGTCGAGTTCGAAGAATACAAGCAAAACGCAGATCCGAGTGACTTGCTGCGATCAAAGAAACCCGCCACAGAGTCTGCATTCCAGTCGTCCGGTGAGACGAAGCCTGTTCACATTCACCCGACCGACCCCGAAGCAGCTCCGAACCGCATCTCCACATCACTCGACCCAAAATAGGAAGAAGCGCTCATCCAGTTCCTCCGTGAGAACTGGGACATTTTTGCATGGAAGCCCGCTGACATGCCAGGTGTTCCCAGGGGACTGGTTGAGCATCGCCTAAGAGTCGACTCATCTGCAAAACCAGTCAAAGAGCATCTTCGGCGGTCCGCCGTCCAGAAGAGAAAAGCCATTGGTGAAGAAGTGGCTCGACTGTTGGCGGCAGGATTTATCCGAGAGATATACCACTCCGAGTGGCTCGCTAATGTCGTCATGGTTCCTAAGAAGGACAAGTCGCTCCGAATGTGCATTGATTTCAAGCACATCAACCGGGCCTGCCCGAAAGATCATTTTCCTCTCCCTCGCATAGATCAAATTGTTGACTCGACCGCGGGATGCGAGAGGCTATCTTTTTTAGATGCCTACTCCGGGTACCACCAGATCCGTCTGTACGGACCCGACGAGGTAAAAACAGCTTTCATCACTCCATTCGGGTGCTTCTGCTATATCACCATGCCATTCGGCCTCAAGAATGCCGGAGCCACATTTATGTGAATGATTCAAAAGTGTCTACTCACTCAAATCAGTCGGAATGTGGAAGCATATATGGATGATATCGTTGTCAAGTCACGAAAAGGTTCCGACCTGCTCGCTGATCTCGCCGAAACATTTGCCAACCTCAGAAGATATGATATCAAGCTCAATCCATCAAAGTGCACATTTGGAGTTCCTGGTGGCAAGTTACTCGGTTTTCTCGTTTCCGAATGGGGAATCGACGCTAACCCAGAGAAGATTGGCACTATTCTCCGAATGAAACGCCCTGTGCGAGTGCATGATGTCCAGAAGCTTACTGGATGCTTGGCCGCATTAAGTCGATTCATCTCACGACTCGGTGAAAAGGCATTGCCTCTTTACCGACTGATGAAGAAGACAAACAAGTTCGAGTGGACTCCAGAAGCTGATGCAGCGTTTGCCGAGCTAAAAACTCTGCTCTCCACCCAGCCGGTGCTTGCTGCTCCAATCAGCAAAGAGCCTCTATTGCTCTATATCGCAGCCACAGGACAAGTCGTCAGTACTGTGCTAACGGTCGAGCGGGAAGAAGAAGGAAAAGCTCTCAAAGTTCAGCGCTTAGTGTATTATTTGTCTGAAGTATTGACTCCATCCAAGCAGAGATATCCTCATTATCAGAAGCTTGTGTATGGAATATACATGATCACAAAGAAGGTTGCTCATTATTTCTCTGATCATTCCATCACAGTCGTCAGCGACGCTCCACTATCAGAGATTTTGCACAACAGAGATGCAACTGGTCGAGTGGCCAAATGGGCGATTGAACTTCTTCCCCTTGATATCAAGTTTGAGGCAAAGAAAGCCATTAAGTCCCAGGCAATAGCAGATTTCCTCGCCGAGTGGATTGAACAGCAGCAGCCGACTGAAGTTCACTCGGAGCATTGGACCATGTTTTTTGATGGCTCTAAGATGTTGAATGGTTCCGGTGCTAGGGTTGTCCTAGTTTCCCCCAGAGGGGATAAGCTCAGATATGTGCTTCAGATTCACTTTGATTCCTCCAACAATGAGGCAGAATATGAGGCCCTCTTATATGGGTTGCGCATGGCCATTTCACTCGGTGTCCGTCGCCTGATGGTCTATGGCGACTCAGATTTAGTGGTCAATCAGGTGATGAAAGAGTGGGACGTGAGAAGCCCAGCCATGACTGGATACTGCAGTGCAGTGAGGAAGCTGGAAAAGAAGTTCGAGGGGTTGGAGCTCCATCATATACCCCGACTGAAAAATCAAGCAGCTGATGATCTAGCAAAGATAGGTTCCAAGAGAGAAGCCATTCTGAGTGGTGTGTTCTTGGAGCATATACACACTCCGTCAGTCAAAGAAGATCCTTTCACCGAAGAAACTCCACAGCCCAAGAGTGCCACAGATCCGACTGAAGTCGAAGTCCCAGCGGTGGTCGACTTGATCATGGAGGTTTTGGTAGTCATTCCCGACTGGACAGTTCCGTATGTCGCTTATATCCTGAGAAAAGAGCTTCCGGAGGATGAGGAAGAGGCTCGACAGATCGTCCGTCGATCTAAGGCCTTTACCGTAATCAAAGGACAATTATACAGAGAAAGCGCGACTGGAGTTAGTCAGAAGTGCATAACACCAGAAGAAGGTCGACTCATCCTCAATGATATTCACTCAGGGACCTGTGGTCATCATGCGTCCTCTCGGACCATCGTGGCCAAAGCATACCGAGCCGGATTTTACTGGCCAAAGGCGAATGAGATGGCAAAAGATATAGTGGATAAGTGCGAGGGATGTCAGTTCTACTCGAATATGTCGCACAAGCCTGCGTCAGCTCTGAAGACCATCCCACTCGTCTGGCCTTTTGCAGTATGGGGACTGGACATGGTCGGTCCTTTGAGAACAGGACGAAGTGGCTTCACGCATGTACTGGTGGCAGTCGACAAGTTCACCAAGTGGATCGAGGCTAAACCAATCAAGAGCCTTGACACCGGTACTGCGGTTAGCTTCATCAGGGAACTAATATTCAGATATGGAGTCCCGCACAGCATCATTACGGATAATGGGTCGAACTTTGACTCAGAGGAATTCAGAGATTTCTGCAACTCCCAAGGCACACGGGTCGACTACGCTTCAGTCGCCCATCTGCAGTCGAATGGACAAGCAGAGCGAGCTAATGGACTGATTCTTAAGGGATTGAAGCCTCGACTGATGCGTGATCTCAAACACGCGGCTGGAGCCTGGGTAGACGAACTTCCCTCAGTGCTTTGGGGGCTGCGGACCACACCTAATCGGTCGACCGGAAGAACTCCATTCTTCTTGGTCTACGGAGCTGAAGCAGTCTTGCCGAGTGATCTTCTCCACAATGCTCCTCGAGTTGAAATCTACAACGAAGCAGAGGCTGAACAGGCGCGGCAGGACGCAGTCGACCTTTTAGAAGAAGAAAGGGAGATGGCTCTGATCCGCTCGACCATCTACCAACAAGATTTGCGTCGTTTCCACGCCAGAAATGTGAGAGGTCGAGCCTTCCAGGAAGGGGATTTAGTTCTCCGAGTGGATCAGCACAAACCACACAAGCTTGCTCCTTCTTGGGAAGGCCCCTTCATCGTCACCAAGGTCCTCCACAACGGGGCATACCGTCTTTACAACGTCGAGCATAATATCGACGAGCCCCGAGCTTGGAACGCAGAGCTACTCCGCCCATTTTACACTTAAGTTTTATCACTCGGATGAGTTGCAATAAAATACTTCTGTAGTTCATGGACCTCAAAATAATAGTGTCACAGTTCCTTCATAATTTCTGTCACTTTTCATTTTTGTCCAATAAAATTCCCCCTCAGTGGGTGACTTAGCCGCGAATCCGTTTCGCCTAAGTTTGTAAAAATCTTACCGAGTGGTGAGCCAGACTCCCACTCGGAGGCTTAACTGCGAATCCGTTTCGCCTAAGTTATCAAAATCCTACCGAGTGAAGAGCAACCCTCTCACTCGGGGGCTTAGCTGCAGTCCAAGCACTCGCCTAAGTTATCAAAATCCTACCGAGTGTAGAGCAACCCTCTCACTCGGGGGCTTAGCTGCAGCCCTGTGCTCGCCTAAGTTATAAAAATCCTACCGAGTGAAGAGCAACCCTCTCACTCGGGGGCTTAGCTGCAGTCCAAGCACTCGCCTAAGTTA
>NC_057803.1:526589731-526621510 GCF_018294505.1 Triticum aestivum | reverse complement strand
CCTACCGAGTGAAGAGCAAACCTCTCACTCGGGGGCTTAGCTGCAGCCCTGTGCTTGCCTAAGTTATAAAAATCCTATCGAGTGAAGAGCAACCCTCTCACTCGGGGGCTTAGCTGCAGTCCAAGCACTCGCCTAAGTTATCAAAATCCTACCAAGTGATAAGCCAGACTTTCACTCGGAGGCTTAGCTGCAGCCCTATGCTCGCCTAAGTTATAAAAATCCTGCCGAGTGAAGAGTAAACCTCTCACTCGGGGGCTTAGCTGCAGCCCGGTGCTCGCCTAAGTGGACTGAAGAATAAGTCGATCGTAGTAAAGGCGCCTTGCTTTGAACCTGCAAAAGACATTTCGAGCCAAAGGCGATCGTATTCAAGCACCAAATTCAAGTTTGAATCGATATCTAAAGGAACCGAGAGTGCTCAGGCGTTAAGCCTGTTAAGGTTTATCGGTTACAATTCCACTCGGCATACCGAGGCAAATTTAAAGCGTCGAGCCAGAAGAAGTTTTTTACCCCTCCTGTGGAGGGCTGGAAGGTGCAACGAATTCATCAAGGTCGATTCCGTCGGCGATCCGAGTGGCAGCTGCAAGGAAAGTTTCCATAAAGGACCTGAAGTCGTGTTTCTTGGTGTTGGCCACCCGAAGAGCCGCCAGCTTCTCTTCTCGTGCATCCTTACAGTGGACTCGGGCAAGACACAGAGCAACATCTGCACCACACCGAGCCGAGGACTTCTTCCATTCCTGCACTCGACCAGGGATCGTGTTCAAGCGGGCCATCTGCGACTCAAGGTCATTCTGAAGTGTCTCCTCAAGCCAGAGCGTCGAATCGATGCGAGATGTGGCGGCCTTCAGCCTTGCGAGATAGTCCACGACAGCTGCGACACGAGACTCCAGTCGGAAAACATCCATGGCAACTTCGTCGTTCACCGGAGAATTGACGGGTCGAGGTTTGGCTCCAGCCGGCTAGTTTCTTCTTCAAAGTTTTGACAGAATTCTGCAAGGATGATCACTAAGTCAAGGGGATGGTCGACTGGAAAAACCACAATTGGAAATGTTTGCCAAGCATAGAGGTTTACCTTCAAGCATAAGAAACAGCTTCTTGGCAAGACTACTCAGGAAGGCCTCCAGATCAGTTTTCTTCCCAGTCAATTTGCTGACTTGGTCGGTCAGGGCAGCTTTATCAGTTTTTAGTCGACTGATCTCCTTGTTGGCGATCCCAAGAGCAGCCTTCAGATTGGTATTGTCTTGTTCAAGCTTGGTGACTGAAGCTAACTTCTCGTCAGCAAGCTTGATCTTCTCAGCGAGTTCGAGGTCTTTCTTCTGTTGGGCCTCCCTTACCTTACCTGCAAGTTACAGCAAGGTCAGATTTTGAAACAAGCAAGGGGAAAAGCAGTCGTCAAGGTCTCACCAAACATACCTTCGGTCTCCTCCTTTGCCTTCGTCAGCTTCTCTTGAACCAGCTTCAAGCTCAGCTCGAGTTGAGTGTGCTTGTTTTCCAGCTCAGAGTAGCGAGCCACAAGATCACAAGAGTTCTGCGAAGAACCAATCGACTAAATGTCAAATATAATTCACTTCCGAGTGAAAAAGGAAAAAACACACGTTTCTAAGACTACAGCCGAATACAAGCATTCGACCGTAGTCTCGGGGACTACACCCAGTGGGTGCACTCAGCGTGCCCCCACTAATTCTGTTGAAGACAAAGTCGACCAGTCGACCTCAAAAAAAAAACGAGATGTATTCTTTAAGACTGTGATCAACTGCAAGCAGTCGACCACAGTCTCGGGGACTACACCCAGTGGGTGCACTCAGCGTGCCCCCACCGATTTGTGAGATCCAGTCGACATAGTCGACTGACAGAAAAATTGACATCATAAAGCCTAAGGCCGACTGCCAGCAGTCGACCTTAGCCTTGGGGACTACACCCAGCGGGTGCACTCAGCGTGCCCCCGCTAACACGGAGTTTATTCGACACACCCAGTGGGTGACTACTATAAATTCCGGAAAGGAAAAGTTTTTGGTAGCATATCCAACAGAACAAACAGTGGTCGACTGACCTGGACATTGCTTTGGAGGGCAGAACTGGCGTCGTAAGCCGCCTGGCTCGCATCCCGGATGGTCTTCAGCTACTCCATCATGATTCCCGCCTGGCGTATCGCCTCCTTTGCTGCGCCAGCTTGGTCCTCTGGGACGTGGTGCGTCGTGAAGAGGGAGGGCTGCTGAGCACTCGTCAATGGATCTGCGAAGGACACCGTGTGTCGAGTGGTGTTCTCTTCTTCCACAGTCAGAATCTCAGGCGCCGTCACATCCTGAGGCACCTTACTGGCGGACGCTTTCCGACTCCTCCTGCGCTTCAGCGGCTCTTCATCCTCATCATCATCAGGGAGATTTATAACAGTATTGGGTGGAGCTACGGAGGAAAATCAGTATCAGAGATCGCGAGTCAGTCGACTAAGAACGGCGTTAAGAATACAGTACCTGGGTTCGAAGTTGCTGCGTCCTCCATCTCGTGGTCATCAGCCCGGGCCGAGGTTTCAGAAGTAGCAGCACTGCAACTCCAAAGGATCAGTCGACTAACTTCAGCGTCGACCAGAGACAAAGTTCACACAAAATAAGAAAATATGAACAGCACGGTTACCCTGATATGGTGGGGATGGACACCTTCATCTTCGGCAGGAGCTTGATCGGCTTCGATGAGGCCGCCCTGGGCTGCTTCGGCGCCTTTTCAGTCGGCACCGGAGAGGTGGTCCGAGGGCGCTTGGTCGACTGAGTGGCAGTCGCAACCCCCTTGCCACGTTCGGTCGAAGGGTCGTGGACAAGCTTCGACCGCCTTTCTGAGCGCGGTGGTACGACCTCCTCCTCCTCTTCTTCCTCGTCCTCGACGTCATCTTCATCACCGTCATCATCATCATCGTCGTCATCATCCTCTGCAACATCCGAGTCCCATTCCTCCTCTTCCTGACTCTCGCCCCCGCTCGCCTCGCCCTCCTCAGTCGAAGCTTGTGCCCCATTGGGCATCGAGTACAGCTCGGTGAGGGCCTAGCAGATGTCCAGACAAGGATCAGTCGACCAGTCGGCAGGGTAAACAGAAATGAATGCGACAAGAGCGCAGTGGAGAGCAGGGCAAGTGTACCTTGTTTGGATCGCTGTTGTGGTCGAGTGGAGGAATCCTTCTGGCTCCGTGTGGGTTATCCTTGTTTCCGGTAACGGCTACCATCCATCTTTCCAGAGTGACGTCGTCGACTGCTTCTGGATGGACTCTAGTCTCGTCTTCGGTCCCACGGTACAACCACATGCAGTGGCTCCGGAACTGAAGGGGCTGGATGCGACGCCTGAGGAAGACCTCCAGGAGGTCCATGCCCGTCACTCCCTCCCGAACCAACTGCACCATGCGCTCCATCAACATCTTCACGTCAGCTTTCTCCTCCGGAATCAGCTTCAGAGGGGAGGGCTTGTTCACTCGGTCCATGGTAAACGGAGGGAGTCCACTCGACTGCCCTGGCGTCGACTAGACCTGGCAGTAGAACCAAGTCGACTGCCAGCCTCTGACGGACTCGGGAAAGGTCATGGGCGGGAAGGTGCTCTTATTCCTCATCTGGATCCCCAGACCCCCACACATTTGGACGACTCGGGTTCTCTCATCACCTGGGCTCGCCTTCTTCACGGTCTGAGATCGACACGTGAATATATGCTTGAACAAACCCCAGTGCGGTCGACAGCCCAGGAAACCCTCACAGATGGACACGAACGCGGCAAGATAGGCAATAGAGTTTGGGGTAAAGTGGTGGAGCTGCGCTCCAAAGAAATTCAAGAAGCCACGGAAGAAAACACTCGGCGGCAAGGAAAATCCACAATCAACATGGGTGGCCAAGAGCACACACTCACCCTCTTCTGGCTGGGGCTGCCACTCCTTCCCCGGAAGGCTCGCAGCTCCATGAGAGATCAAGCCCTCGTTGGCCATGTCGAGGAGGTCATTCTCGGTGATGGTCGACTGGATCCAGTCTCCTTGGACCCAGCCCTTCGGCAGGCGGGATCTGGACGAGGACCCGCCGCGGCTGGTGGATCTCCCCTTTGCCTTCTCCATCGCCGACGCCTTCTTCGCACGTTCCAGCGCCGCCGTCTTCTCCTTGGCCATGGTTGCCGGCGAGATGCGCATGGGGAAGTTGTGCGGGGGCGAGAGCGAGCACGCTGGGCAGAGAAGAAGGAAGCAGAGAGGGAGAGAGAATGCTGAGGTGCAGCACAGGAATCCTCACCGGGCGCATTTATAAGGTCTCTTCCGAGTGGATGACATGTGGGCCCGGTCGATCTAATCATATCAGGAACAGTTATGCAGACGGGATATGTGGCGGATAAAGCGGCGCGGAGATCGAGGCGTCTATGTCCCGTCCCATCCGAACGCCGCGGTCCGCTCCACTTCGCGCGCGTCCCCAAATTTCGCATCCCGCGGAATCCGCGAACGGCAGATTAGTCTGTCAGACGCGGAGTTTCCTGCGATCCGTCGCTCGGGGATCGTCGAAGCCCGAAATATCACTCGACAAAAGAAGAAAATGGATCAAGTCGACTGAAGACAAGTTGCTCACTGTCGGCAAAGAGGTTCTTTGGTCCAGAACAGCGCACGACCAGAGCGCAAAGGTTAATCGGAAACGACATCAACTCCTTCCTCACTCGAAGCCTCAATCCATTCGGGGGCTAATGATGGGGTTATGTACCTAGGGTAGGGTCATGGACCTGATCTAAGTACCTTACCCAAGGACACCCTTAGAAGAAGTCGCCTTCCAGTCGACCAACGAGGGACGCACTCGACCGACTTGAAGGACTCGACCATGAAGACTCACTCGACCACCAGAAGGTCAAGAGGCACTCTGCACTGCAACGGCCTGTAATCAAGTAGACTTTATGATAGTAAAGACACTTTATGTGGGGCGTTACCAGTAACGCCCCAGACTTAACTCACCTTAAACCCTCTCCTGCGTGGGCTGGCTGGGGTCCTGGCGCACTCTATATAAGCCACCCCCCTCCACAAGCAGAAGGGTTCGGCACCTTGTAACACATATACTCATAATCCACTCGACCGCCTCCGGGCTCCGAGACGTAGGGCTGTTACTTCCTCCGAGAAGGGCCTGAACTCGTACATCCTTTGTGCTTACAACCTCTCCATAGCTAGGACCTTGCCTCTCCATACCTACCCCCCACTCTACTGTCAGGCTTAGAACCACGACATCCCCCTCCCGGATCCTATTCGGATCGGCCTTCCTGAGTTCAACAACGCCCCTTTGAAGAAGCGCTGGATCTGGCGTCCACGGAGCTCCCTGGAGGAAGATGACAGGGACATTCTTTACCTGATGAGCCGGATAAGTTTTTTAGCTCGATCCGGGTTGACCATGATCGAAGTCATGGCCATATGCATCATGCGGGGGGTGCAGCCGCTTCAGTATAGAGGCCACCCTATGTGGGATTTCAACGGGGAGGATGACGCCACCCGCTACGGTCGTAAAGGGCCGGTATCGGTTGCTGATCTAATAAAGATCTTATCCACTTTGTACAAGGGAGAAGAGGAGGAATTCCTTCGTGTCAATCCACAGGGCGGATTTTCTATGTACAATCCTCCAAGCTGGGTAAGCGGAGACTTTTTCTCGCCAGTCCGTTTCATATTTCCGCAGTTAAGTACTTAGTCTAGTGATTTCTACGCAGAAACTGCGCCAGGCTGTAAGGGAGATAAACAACCCCCCTCCATAACCCGAGGACCCTGGACGGTCCCTCGACCCGGCCTCCCAAGAGGATCCGGACATATCTGTGGAGCTGATCGATGGGGTGTTTTACCAATCGAGCAATGATAATGCTTTGGTGGCCATTACGGCCGATTACCCTGGGCTAGTTCCAGCCTCACAGGTGACTGAGACCGAAGTCCCAGCACTTCAAAAAGGGATCCGTCCTTGCGTGTTTTTGATCGCTGTATAACAGTCGTGTTTTGCAGGGGAGGTCCTCGAGGCAGAAGGCCGAGCCTGCGGCGACTGGCCAACAAGGGGTCGCGAGGCCAGGCAGGCTGAAAAGACCCGCAGTCCGGATTGAGACACCGGCGTAGCGGTACAGCGCGCCGTATTTATTGCAAGACATTATTCTCAGAGGCATATTAACGCCCATGCCTTCTTTTCAGGAAAAAGAGCGCTCGCCGGACTATACCCGGAGAGGCTACCAATCGCGCCTCCACAAGTCAGGCTCCAAGGCCGGATTCGGGGGCGGGAACGAATACAAGGCGTGCGTCGGGTGCTCCTCCGACAGAGGATGCGGATAAACTGTCCGCCACCCATTCTGAGGTGGAAAGTGCCATGAACCACATGCATCGTCGGACTATTCTTCGTGACGCTTGTTTCTCCCAAGAGGCATTGGATGCCTTCAACTCGGGAGACGCGCACCTCCGTGCCGCTCAAAAATGATCTAGCCAGAGCCACGGAGCAGTATGTAAAAGACATACGGGTGAGAAAATTTGGTGATTATATATATCAGTAGCCCCTGAGACTTGAAACAGTTAGGATAACTGATTTAAGGATCATTTGTTATGTAGGTTCTTACAGAAAAGAATATTCAACTGTCCCAGGAGCTGGAAGAGTGCAAAGCCCAACTTCAGGCCGCACTGGCCGCAGCAGGGGAGCCCAAAGAGACCCCCTCTGGTAAATATCCTTCAAATGATAAGTATCATATAGAATGCGGCGTGTATGCAGATCTGACGATAAAATTGCATATGACACTGGAGTAAATCCGGATAAGCAACAGCTCCAACGCCAGCTGAAGGCCGGTGAGAACGTGCTTACGAGGGCGAGGTGGGAGAAAAATGATCTCCAAGATGCCAACACCAAGCTGGGCGTGGAACTACAAGATGTTCGTGCCCAACTGTCGGACTCTGTTAACGAAAATCGGCGGCTTCGACGCGGTATATTTAGTAAGTGCTTGAACGAACTTTGAAAAAGAGTTCGGCAAGGAAGTTGTCTGACAGAGTTATGTCTGTAGGTATGCTAACAGGTCGTCCTACCGAGGAAATGCCCGGTTCAATGGGTGGCCTTCTTCCCGAGCTCTCACAGCTGCACGAACGAGTTCGGCAAGTGATGCAAGGCGTCGCCCAGGCCTTGTGGCCATCCGTCTCCGTACCCGAAGGCCTTGGAGAGCTTGCAGAAAAGCTAAAGGGAGTGTGGCACCGCTTCCGATTATGGAAGATATCGGCCTGCCGTCAGGGCGCCAGGGAAGCCTGGGCAGTGGTGAAGACACGGTACACAAAGGCTGTCCCGAACCACATGGCCGAAGTCGGACCTATGGGGCCCGATGGGAAGGAGATCCCTGTGAGCTTAGTGTACGGCCAGATAGAATTGGCCGCAAAGTATTCCCAATAGGACTGTAAACTAGACAGCCTATTGGATGGTATTGAAGAGGAATTCAACCAGTCAAATTGACTATGTAATTTTAAAGTGACATGTACAATGCCTTCTAGCCGGATTATAGATCGTTTGTCGTGGCGGACCTTTTCGCTTCGACCTAGGGACCCGACAGTCCGGAGTGTATCCGAATACCCTCTCGGTTATGTGAGAACCGGGGCATGCGTGGAGACTAGGCGTAGGGGTCATTAGTGCTTTATCAGACAAGTGCCCAACTAGTTATGTTATATTACATGGGTAGTAAGAAATATCTTCCAGGGAGAATAGTTCCGTTAAGGGTTCCTTTCCCTGGGTAAGCATGCCCTAAAGTGCATGTCCGGACTGCGACAAGAAGCGCAGAAAAAGCATCTGGGGGCAGATATGGATAATAAATAAAAGTCATATTTTGTTCACCGACCGAATATTCCCTTAAGAACGCTAGCTTTCGGCTTCACCCAGTCTGAGATACACGTCCGGCTGACCCGGCGGTAACAATCGCAGAGGTGCTCCCCTTATGCCCTAGCCGAATTAACGGGAACGTAGGGCATAAATACAAGAGCCAGGCAACCCAGCTTGGCCAAAACTTAAGTCATATCGATGCATATAATGGTGAAAAAAGGTACATGCGGAAGTATAACACATGTGTTGGGCGTGAGGCCCAGGTAAATAATTTAAGCTTCTGTGAAAGAAGCCCCCAGGTATGAAGAGTGCGGCTAGCGCATCTGTAATGTATGAGTGAGGCACAAGGTGACCCTTGAAGGCCTAGAGAAATAAAAGAAAGAAAGGGAAACAAGACAGATGATGCATATGCAGAAAATGGACAAAGGGAGGGGACTAACATAAAGTCCGGTGCTAGGCGTAGAATCTTCGGAGCCTGGCTGCATTCCATGGGTTCGGCTCGAGTCGACTAGTCGATGCATCCCGCAGTCGGTACACTCCACCGGTCAGAACTTGGTCGATAATGAAGGGACCTTCCCATTTGGGCTCGAGCTTGTTCTTTTTCTTATCCGGCAGCCGTAGAACTAGTTCGCCAACGTTATAAGTTTTGGCCCGTACTTCTCTGCTTTGGTATCTGCGAGCCTATTGCTGGTAAAATGCGGAATGGGCTTCGGCTACGTCGCGCTCTTCCTCCAAGGTGTCCAGACTATCCTGCCGATCGAGCTCGGATTCTCTTTCTTCATACATGCGCACTCGAGGTGAGTCATGAATTATGTCACAGGGCAGGACCGCCTCTGCGTCGTACACCATAAAAAACGGTGTATATCTGGTACTACGATTCGGCGTGGTCGATAGCCCCCAGCGTACGGAGTCGAGCTCCTCTACCCAGTGCGTGTTAGACTCCGTTAAGGAGCGCACTAATCTGGGTTTAATGCCGCTAATTATAAGACCATTTGCTCGTTTGACTTGATCGTTGGTTAGACTGAAGCATAATCGAGCTTGATGCCCATTTTGCTGCACCAGAGTTTTACCTCATCGGCCGTGAAGTTCGTGTCGTTATCAGTGATGATGTTGTGGGGGACGCCGTAACGGTGTACTACCCTGGATATGAAATCTATCACCGGTCTGGATTCGGTTGTTTTAACCGGTTTAGCCTCTATCCATTTGGTGAATTTATCCACCATGACCAATAAGTATTTTTTTCTTGTGGGTTCCCCCTTTAAGGGGTCCAACCATGTCAAGCCCCCAGACCGCGAAGGGCCATGTAATGGGGATTGTTTGGAGGGTGGTGGGTGGCATTTGGCTTTGATTTGCAAAAAGCTGGCAATCGGCGCAACGTTGGACCAAGTCCTGTGCATCTGCCCGGGCCGTTAGCCAATAGAATCCTATACGGAAGGCCTTGCTTACAAGAGCCCAGGCTGCGGCATGATGACCGCCGAGTCCGGCGTGAATTTCTGCCAAAAGGTTCCGCCCTTCCTCTTCGGAGATGCACCTTTGAAGGACTCTGGTAGCGCTTTTTTTGTGCAATTCTCCCTCATGGACCCTGTAGGCCTTGGATCGCCGCACTATGCAGCGTGCCTCATTTTGGTCCTCTGGAAGTTCCTGTCTAGTTAGGTAGGCCAGGAATGGTTCTGTCCACGGGGCAATAATGGCCATTATTTCGTGGGCTGATTGTGTTATTTCGGTGGCGGAGCCTCCGACTGTGTCAGAGAGTTCGGTATCGGGTATTTTGGCCGGGTCCGAACTGTTGTTACCGGTGTCCCCTTCCCATGCTACGGATGGCTTGAAAAGCTTTTCCAGAAATATGTTGGGAGGGACCGTGTCACGTTTTGCGCCGATGCGGGCGAGGATATCTGCCGCCTGATTGTTTTCCCGAGCCACATGGTGAAATTCGAGCCCCTCGAACCGAGCTGACATTTTTAGGATGGCATTGCGATAAGCTGCCATTTTCGGATCCTTGGCATCAAAGTCTCCATTTATTTGGGATATCGCGAGGTTCGAATCCCCGCGCACCTCTAGGCGTTGAATGCCCATGGATACTGTCATCCGGAGACCATGTAGAAGGGCCTCATATTCGGCTGCGTTGTTGGAGTCCGTATACATTATCTGTAGTACGTATTGAACGGTGTCTCCTGTTGGGGACGTCAAAACGGCGCCAGCCCCCAGACCAGCCAACATTTTGGAGCCGTCGAAGTGCATGATCCAGTTTGAATATGTGCCGTAATCTTTAGGGAGTTCGGCTTCCGTCCATTCAGCGACGAAGTCAGCCAAAACTTGCGACTTAATAGCTCGCCGTGGCTTGTAAGTTATGTCGAATGGGAGGAGCTCAATGGCCCATTTGGCAATCCGGCCCATCGCGTCGCGGTTGTTTATAATATCATTAAGTGGTACTTCCGAGGCTACCGTTATCGAACACTCTTGAAAGTAGTGTCGCAGCTTCCGGGATGCCATAAATACCGCGTACGCTATCTTTTGATAATGCAGGTACCGTGATTTGCGTGGAGTAAGGACAGTGGACACATAGTAAACCGGCTTTTGAAGGGGGAATTTGTGTCCGTCCACTTCTCGCTCGACGACGAGCACTGCGCTTACGACTTGATGAGTTGCCGCAATGTATAATAGCATTGGTTCGCCAATGTTTGGCGCGGCCAGGACTGGGTTTGTTGCCAATATAGCTTTTATTTCGTTGAGTCCGGCCATGGCGGCATCCGTCCACTCGAAGTGTTCGGTGCGCCCGAGGAGGCGATAGAGGGGTAATGCCTTTTCGCCCAAGCGGGAGATAAAGCGGCTTAGAGCCGCCACGCATCCAGTCAATTTTTGTATTTGTTTGAGGTCTGTTGGGGTAGCCAACTGTGACAACGCTCGGATTTTGGCCGGATTAGCTTCAATACCTCTACTGGAGACAATGAATCCCAGGAGCTTTCCAGCTGGTACGCCGAAAACGCATTTTCCGGATTGAGCTTGATGTCATATGTTCGGAGGTTGTCAAATGTGAGCCTCAAGTCGTCTACTAGAGTTTCGACATGCTTGATTTTAACGACCACGTCATCTACGTATGCCTCCACTGTTTTGCCAATCTGGTTTGCCAGACATGTCTGGATCATGCGCTGACATGTTGCGCCGGCATTTTTGAGCCCGAAGGGCATTGTGTTGAAGCAGAATGGGCCGTATGGTGTGATGAATGCCGTTGCGGCTTGGTCTGGCTCTGTGATTTTAATTTGATGGTAGCCGGAGTATGCGTCGAGGAAACACAATGAATCGTGTCTTGCGGTAGCATCGATGATTTGGTCGATGCGGGGGAGGGGGAAGGGATCCTTTGGGCAGGCCTTGTTAAGGTCCTTAAAATCGACGCACAAGCGCCAGGATTTGTCCTTCTTTGGTACCATCACCAGGTTTGCTAGCCAGTCCGGATGTTTTATGTCTCTGATGAATCCAACCTCCAATAGCTTGACTAGTTCCTCTCCCATGGCTTGTCTCTTAGGTTCGGAGAAACGTCGAAGAGCCTGCTTGGCTGGCTTGAATCCTTTTAGGATATTTAGGCTGTGCTCAGCCAGCCTGCATGGGATTCCTGGCATGTCTGAAGGGTGCCAGGCAAAAATGTCCCAGTTCTCGCGTAGGAACTCTCGCAGTGCGGCATCGACATCAGGGTTTAATTGTGCCCCGATGGAAGCTGTTTTTGTAGGGTCCGTTGGATGGACTTGGAATTTGACTATTTTGTCCGCCGGTTTAAAGGAGGTGGACTTGGATCTTTTATCGAGTATCACGTCGTCCCTGTTCACCATGGAGCGCAACGCAGTTAGTTCCTCGGCTGCTAGGGCTGCAGATAGTGCCTCAAGGGCCAGTGCAGCTGTCTTATTTTTGGCGCGGAGTGCTATGTCCGGATCACTAGCAAGAGTGATGATTCCGTTGGGCCCGTGCATTTTGAGCTTCATGTACTCGTAATGGGGTATGGCTTGGAAGATTGTAAATGCCTCCCACCCTAATAGAGCGTGGTATCCACTGCTGAACGGGGCCACTTGAAATGTAATTTCTTCGGACCTGTAATTATCCGGCGTGCCGAATACCACGTCTAGTGTGATTTTTCCAGCACAGCGTGCTTCTCGACTAGGGATGATTCCTCTAAAGGTTGTGCTACTTTGCTCAATGCGGCTCCAGTCTATTTCCATCTTTTGAAGAGTTTCCTCATATATGAGGTTTAATCCGCTGCCGCCATCCATGAGTACCTTGGTGAGTCGAAAGCTGTCCACGATAGGACTGAGGACCAGTGCGGCTGGTGCTCGGGCTGTTCGGAGTTTAGGTTCATCACTAGCATTGAAGGTAATAGCCGTGTCACTCCAGGGATTTATTTCTGCTATGTGGCAGATTTCGGCCATGCTGCGGAGTGTTCGCTTGCGTCTATTATTTGACGTGAAGGTCTCAAAGACCGTTAACACTGTATTGTTGTCCACGGGATGGTGCTCTGTGGTCTTTGGGAGGAGTAGATCCTCACCGCTATTGGCCACCTGCCGGAGTATCCAACATGCTCTAAGGCTGTGCGTTGGTATTGCATTCATTGTACTATGAATTTTGCAGGGTCCGTTGAGTCATCCCTCCAGTACGGTTCCTTGCCCCGTAGAGGGCTTTTGCTTTTTGGTAGTTAACCCAGGTTTATTGTGATAATGCACCCTTTTATTTCGGACTGGGTTTGTATTCAGGGCCGGATTATCCCAAAATTTTATTTCGGTTTTCCAGGCGCCTTCCATCGCACAGTACTTTCGTACTATTGGCGTCAAGTCGGCAAAGCGTGTAATTTCGCGACGACTTATGGCATTGAGGATTCCTTTGTCCGTGCAATTATTGCAGAAGAATGAAATTGCGTCTTCCTCGCGGCAGTCCTTTATCATGTTCATGACTAGGAGGAATATGGCCCAGCAATGGTGTACTGTTTCTTCGGGCTCTTGCCTAATTTGGGATAGATCACATATGTTTGGGTGGGTGGGTGGAATTGAATCCGAATCCTCCCCCAATCTGAGACTCAGGGGCCAAGGAGTTTCCAAACTTGGAAGTTTGGATTCTTGGATGTTTTCCGATAAATCTAGCCTGTTGCCTGATTCTAGATTCAGGCCTTGAGTGACGTCCTCCCCTCCGCGGGTATCCGGCTTGGAGGGATCGGGAATCCGAACATAGCTAGTCCTTAAGATAGATGAAGGGTTGCCGCATTGCTCCTCCACCACTACAACGTGATGGGTGACCTAGGGAGAGTTGATCTCTCTCAGATCGGGTTTAGGCCCAATCTGATCGTAGTCTGTAGCGACTCCCAGGGCGGCGGTGCGATCCAAGAGCTCGTTCAGGGAAGAGAGCTCCATTGGATCTAACTGCTCGGCGAGTTCCGAGTTGACGTGAAGGTTTCTTTCGATGACCCGAGAAGTCATCGTCGGTGCAGCGGCCGAATAGGAGGTCATAAGAAAACCACCTAGCCAGAGAGTTTGGCCGATAGCCAAAGCTCCCTCAGCAATAGTGCTGTCTTTAAAGACGGGATGAGACATCCTTCCTGGTGGCGACGACACAGCGGAACTCTCAACGAAAGCACCAATGTCGGTGTCAAAACCGGCGGATCTCAGGTAGGGGGTCCCGAACTGTGCGTCTAGGCCGGATGGTAACAGGAGGCAGGGGACACGATGTTTTACCCAGGTTCGGGCCCTCTTGATGGAGGTAAAACCCTACGTCCTGCTTGATTGATATTGATGATATGGGTAGTACAAGAGTAGATCTACCACGAGATCAGAGAGGCTAAACCCTAGAAGCTAGCCTATGGTATGATTGTATGTTATGGTTGTTGTCCTACGGACTAAAACCCTTCGGTTTATATAGACACCGGAGAGGGTTAGGGTTATACAAGGTCGGTTACAAAGGAGAAGATATCCATATCCGTATTGCCTAGCTTGCCTTCCACGCCAAGTAGAGTCCCATCCGGACACGAGACGAAGTCTTCAATCTTGTATCTTCATAGTCTAACAGTCCGGCCAATGGAGATAGTCTGGCTGCCCGGAGACCCCCTAATCCAGGACTCCCTCACCCATCATTGGAATATACAAGCCAAGTTCTATAATGAAAGATTCCCACTAGTATATGAAAGTGACATAACGAGAGACTCTCTATCATGAAGATCATGGTGCTACTTTGAAGCACAAGTGTGGTAAAAGGATAGTAACATTGTCCCTTCTCTCTTTTTTCTCTCATTTTTTTTATTTTTTATTTGGGCCTTTTCTCTTTTTTATGGCCTCTTTTCTTTCTCTTTTTATTTGGGCTTCTTTGGCCTCTTTTATTTATTTTTCGTCCGGAGTCTCATCCCAACTTATGGGGGAATCATAGTCTCCATCATTCTTTCCTCACTTGGGACAATGCTCTAAAAGTGATGATCATCACACTTTTATTTTTTCTTACAACTCAACAATTGCAACTCGATACTTAGAACAAAATATGACTCTATATGAATGCCTCCGGCGGTGTACCGGGATATGCAATATGACAATGATGGAGTGTGTCATAATAAACGGAACGGTGGAAAATTGCATGGCAATATATCTCGGAATGGATATGGAAATGCCATAATAGGTAGGTATGGTGGCTGTATTGAGGAAGGTATATGGTGTGTGTATGATACCGGTGAAAAGTGCGCGGTATTAGAGAGCCTAGCAAAGGTGGAAGGGTGAGAGTGCATATAATCCATGGACTCAACATTGGTCATAAAGAACTCATATACTTATTGCAAAAATCTAGAAGTTATCAAAGCAAAGTATTACGCGCATGCTCCTAGGGGGATAGATTGGTAGGAAAAGACCATCGCTCGTCCCCGACCGCCACTCATAAGGAAGACAATCAATAAATAAATCATGCTCCGACTTCATCACATAACGGTTCACCATACGTGCATGCTACGGGAATCACAAACTCTAACACAAGTATTCTTTAAATTCACAACTACTCAACTAGCATGACTCTAATATTATCACCTCCATATCTCAAAACAATTATCATGCTTTAATCTTTTCTTAGTATTCAACACACTCAAAAGAAAGTTTCACAAATCTTGAATACCAAGCATATTATTATTAAGTAAATTACCATGCTATTAAGATACTCTCAAAATAATTTAAGTGAAGCATGAGAGATCAATAGTTTCTTTTAAAAAAATCCACCACCGTGCTCTAAAAAATCTAAGTGAAGCACATAGAGCAAAATTATAGCGCTCAAAAGATATAAGTGAAGCACATAGAGCAAAATTATAATGCTCAAAATATATAAGTGAAGCACATAGAGCAAAACTACTTAGCTCAAAAACATATAAGTGAAGCACATAGAGCAAAATTATAATGCTCAAAAGATATAAGTGAAGCACATAGAGTATTCTATCAAATTTTAATTCATGTATGGCTCTCTCAAAAGGTGTGTACAGAAAAGATGATTGTGGCACACTAAAACACAAATACACAAATAATACAAGACGCTCCAAGCAAAACACATATCATGTTGGTGAATAAAAATATAGCTCCAAGTAAATTACCGATGGAAGTGGACGAAAGAGGGGATGCCTTCCGGGGCATCCCCAAGCTTTGACTTTTTGGTGTCCTTGGATTATATTTGGGGTGCCATGGGAATCCCCAAGCTTAGGCTCTTGCCACTCCTTGTTCCATAATCCATCACAAGAATTCACGCAAAACTTGAAAACTTCACAACATAAAACTTAAAGTAGAAAACTCGTGAGCTCCGTTAGCGAAGAAAACAAAAAACCACTTCAAGGTACTGTAATGAACTCATTCTTTATTTATATTGGTGTTAAACCTACTGTATTCCAAGTTCTCTATGAATTATAAACTATTTTACTAACCATAGATTCATCAAAATAAGCAAACAACACACGAAAAACAGAATCTGTCAAAAACAGAACAGTCTGTAGTAATATGTAGCTAGCACAATATCTGGAACCCCAAAAATTCTAAAATAAATTGCTGGACGTTAGGAATTTATCTATTAATCATCTTCAAAAAGAATTAACTAAATATCACTCTTCAAATAAAAATGACAGCAGTTCTCGTGAGCGCTAAAGTCTCTGTTTTTTACAGCAAGTTCAACAAGACTTTCCCCAAGTCTTCCCAACGGTTCTACTTGGCACAAACACTAATTAAACACACACAAAAAACCAAAACATGGGCTAAATAATTTATTTATTACTAAACAGGAGCAAAAATCAAGGAATAAAAATAAAATTGGGTTTCCTCCCAACAAGCGCTATCGTTTAACGCCCCTAGCTAGGCATAAAAGCGAGGATAGATCTAGGTATTGCCATCTTTGGTGGGCAATCCATAAGTGTCTCTCATGATAGTTTCATGTGGCAATTTTATTTTATTTCTTGGAAAGTGTTCCATGCCCTTTTTTAATGGAAATTGAAATCTAATATTCCCTTCCTTCATATCAATAATCGCACCAACCGTTCTAAGGAAAGGTCTATCAAGAATAATAGGGCAAGAAGGATTGCAATCTATATCAAGAATAATGAAATCTATGGGCACATAATTTCTATTTGCAACAATAAGAACATCATTAATTCTTCCCATAGGTTTCTTAATAGTAGAATCCGCAAGATGCAAGTTTAGAGAGCAATCATCAAAATCGCAGAAATCTAGCAAATCACACAAAGTTTTGGGGATAGTGGAAACACTAGCACCCAAATCACACAAAGCATAAAACTCATGATCTTTAATTTTAATTTTAATAGTTGGTTCCCACTCATCATAGAGTTTTCTAGGGATAGAAACTTTCAACTCAAGTCTTTCTTCATAAGATTGCATCAAGGCATCAACAATATGTTCGGTGAAGGCTTTCTTTTGACTATAAGCATGTGGAGAATTTAGCACGGATTGCAACAATGAAATACAATCAATTAAAGAGCAACTTTCATAATTAAATTCCTTTAAATCCAATATAGTGGGTTTAGCAACATCTAGATTTTTATTTCTTTCAATCCCACTTTCATCAATTTCATCATAAAGATCTAAATACTCTGAATTTTTAGAACACCTTCTAGGTAAAGGAAGATCATATTCAGTTTTATCAAGATTCATATTGCAAAACAAAGATTTAATAGGAGACACATCAATAACTTTTAGATCTTCATCTTGATTTTCATAGGAATTTGAAGAACACGCTTTAATAAAGGCATCTTTGGAAGCACGCATCCTAGCGGTTCTTTCCTTGCACTCATCAATGGAAATTCTCATGGCTTTGAGAGACTCATTGATATCATGCTTAGGAGTAATAGATCTAAGCTTTAAAGAATCAACCTCAAGAGAAATTCTATCAACGTTCCTAGCCAAATCATCAACTTTAAGCAATTTCTCTTCAAGCAAAGCATTAAAATTCTTTTGTGAATTCATAAACTCTTTAACACTATTCTCAAATTCAGAGGGCATCTTATTATAATTTCCATAAGAGTTGTTGTAGGAATTCCCATAATTATTAGAAGGATTACTAGGATATGACCTAGGATTAAAATTCCCTTTATAAGCGTTGTTACCAAAATTATTCCTACCAACAAAATTCACATCCATAGATTCGTTGTTATTCTCAATCAAAGTAGACAAAGGCATATCATTAGGATCAGAAGAAACACTCTTAGTAGCAAATAATTTCATAAGTTCATCCATCTTTCCACTCAAAACATTGATTTCTTCTATCGCATGCACTTTTTTATTAGAAGATCTTTCAGTATGCCATTGAGAATAATTAACTATAATATTATCTAGGACTTTAGTAGCATCTCCTAAAGTGATTTCCATAAAAGTGCCTCCCGCGGCCGAATCTAAAAGATTTCTAGAAGCAAAATTCAACCCGGCATAAAATTTTTGTATAATCATCCACAAATTCAGACCATGAGTAGGGCAATTACGTATCATTAATTTCATTCTCTCCCAAGCTTGTGCAACATGTTCATGATCAAGTTGCTTAAAGTTCATAATATCGTTTCTAAGAGAGATGATCTTAGCGGGAGGGAAATACTTAGATATAAAAGCATCTTTGCACTTGTTCCAAGAATCAATACTATTTTAGGCAAAGACGAGAACCAAGCTTTAGCACGATCTCTAAGCGAAAAAGGAAATAGCTTCAATTTAATGACATCATTATCGACATCTTTTTTCTTTTGCATATCACATAAATCAACGAAGCTATTCAGATGAGTAGCGGCATCTTCACTAGGAAGGCAGGCGAATTGATCTTTCATAACAAGATTCAACAAAGCAGTATTGATTTCACAAGATTCAGTATTGGCAAGAGGAGCAAGAGGAGTGCTAAGGAAATCATTATTATTGGTATTGGTGAAGTCACACAATTTGGTAGTATCTTGAGCCATCGCGACAAACAAGCAATCCAACACACGAGCAAACAAAAAGGCAAGCGGAAAAGAGAGGGAGGAGAAGGAGAAGGAGATGGCGAATAAAACGGCAAGGGTGAAGTGGGGGAGAGGAAAACGAGAGGCAAATGGCAAATAATGTAATGCGAGAGATAGGGATTGTGATGGGTACTAGGTATGTTGACTTTTTGCATAGACTCCCTGGTAATGGCGCCAGAAATTCTTCTTGCTACCTCTTGAGCTTGCGTTGGATTTCCCCGAAGAGGAAGGGATGATGCAGCAGAGTAGCATAAGTATTTCCCTCAGTTTTTGAGAACCAAGGTATCAATCTAGTAGGAGGCCACGCTCAAGTCCCTCGTACCTACACAAAACGATAGCTACTCGCAACCAACACGATTAGGGGTTGTCAATCCCTTCACAGTCACTTACGAGAGTGAGATCTGATAGATATAATATTTTTGGTATTTTTGGTATAGAGATGCAAAGTGAAAAGTAAAAGGCAAAGTAAAAAAGCAAAGCAAGATGAAAGTGATGGAGATTGATATGATGAGAATAGACCCCGGGGCCATAGGTTTCACTAGTGGCTTCTCTCAAGAGCATAAGTATTCTACCGTGGGTGAACAAATTACTGTTGAGCAATTGACAGAATTGAGCATAGTTATGAGAATATCTAGGCATGATCATGTATATAGGCATCACATCCGTGACAAGTAGACCAAAACGATTCTGCATCTACTACTATTACTCCACTCATCGACCGTTATCCAGCATGCATCTAGAGTATTAAGTTAAAAACAAAGTAACGCTTTAAGCAAGATGACATGATGTAGAGAGATAAATTCATGCAATATGAAATAAACCCCATCTTGTTATCCTCGATGGCAATGATGCAATACGTGCCTTGCTGCCCCTTCTGTCACTGGGAAAGGACACCGCAAGATCGAACCCAAAGCTAAGCACTTCTCCCATGGAAAGAACTACCAATCTAGTTGGCCAAACCAAACGGATAATTCGAAGAGACTTGCAAAGATAACCAATCATACATAAAAGAATTCAGAGAAGATTCAAATATTATTCATAGATAGACTTGATCATAAACCCACAATTCATCGGTCTCAACAAACACACCGCAAAAAGAAGATTACATCGAATAGATCTCCACAAGAGAGGGGGAGAACTTTGTATTGAGATCCAAAAAGAGAGAAGAAGCCATCTAGCTACTAACTATGGACCCGAAGGTCTGAGGTAAACTACTCGCACTTCATCGAAGGGGCTATGATGATGTAGAAGCCCTCCGTGATGATGGCCCTCTCCGGCGGAGCTCCGGAACAGGCCCCAAGATGGGATCTCGTGGATACAGAAAGTTGCGGCGGTGGAATTAGGTTTTTGGCTCCTGTTCTGATCGTTTGGGGGTACGTAGGTATATATAGGAGGAAGGAGTATGTCGGTGGAGCACCGAGGGGCCCACGAGGCAGGGGGCGCGCCCTAGGGGGGTGGGCGCGCCCCCCACCCTCGTGACCGCCTCTTTGACTCCTTGGAGTAGGGTCCAAGTCTCCTGGATCATGTTCGGTGAGAAAATCACGTTCCCGAAGGTTTTATTCCGTTTGGACTCCGTTTGATATTCTGTTTCTCTGAAATACTGAAATAGGCAAAAAAACAGCAATTCTGGGCTGGGCCTCCGATTAATAGGTTAGTCCCAAAAATAATATAAAAGTGGAAAATAAAGCCCAATATAGTCCAAAACAGTAGATAATATAGCATGAAGCAATCAAAAATTATAGATACGTTGGAGACGTATCAGTCAATTTCCAGGCGTGGCTTGCTGCCCAAGGTCTCAGAGTCGAGGATGGTATTTTGCCTGAAGATAATACGACCGACAGTCTAAACTCAGCCTGGTTGGATTCCAACTCCAGCGCGAGCAATGGGGGCTCCTCGATCTCAAACCATTCTGCTCCGATCAACTTTGTTCTTATTGTGCCACCGATCAGGCGGTCCAACATTGTTGTTGATGTGGCTATTTCTGCTGCCACCATGAATGTCAACATCTCAGTGGAGGCCATAGACCTTGCAAATGTGCTAGTTATTGATGCTATCCCTAGAAGCATTTTCACTGCTCATCTCTCCAGGGCAATCCTTAATGTGGTGGCATCTTTTGGTCCTTGGAGAGAAGGATATGGTCTGCCTCCAATCTCTGTTCAGGTACCTGCTCTGGTGATCTATCTTGAGGCTGCTAGTGCTACTAATGATGTTTCCATTCAGTTCTCTTTGCGCATTATTGCTCGCCCGCCTGCTACTTCTTCTGTCACTATATCTGAATTACCTGTGGAGGAGCTGGAGGATGGGAGATCCCTCCTGATACACCTATCTAGCCTATATCTGCTGCTGTCACATCTGAGGTGCATGTTCAGACTTCTGCTGCTGGAGTTGGCCAGCAACCCATCTTGGAGAATATGACTATACAGCCTGCTGTGCAGAGTGCTGCTCCTGCTTGTTTCTCTTTGGTGCCACTGTTTGATTCAATTGTTGGGCCTGAGTTCTCTCTCACCGGGCCAAGTGAGCCTGTTTCTGATCTTGGTCTGGCCCAGGTGCTCTCACCCACTAATGGGCCTCCTGCCACTCGTGGTCGTCGCTCCAAGGCCCATGTGCCTCTCCTTACCACTGAAGTTCGCTGCAATACCAGATCAACCCGCTATGATGGATTCAGAGTTGCTGCGATTTCATATACTCGCCACACTGCTTCTAAGGTTAAACCCAGAGTGATCCCGTCTGCAGCTTCGAGCTCTCCTACTGAAGGTGTTGATCTTCCACCGCCAACTTCAATTCCTACTTTACAGGACATTGGCATCAACCGTTGTGAGATCCCTCCACAAGAGTTGACTGAAGCTGCTCTGCTTTCTGCTTCTGAAGCTACCCAACCTGAAGATGCAGAAGTGGATTCGGCCCCTGCTAGGGAGGAGCCTGCCTCCTTCGCTTGATTTACTTCTGCTTAATGCCTCCTTTGCGTAATTGGAACATCTTATGTTGGAATGTGCGTGGTCTTAATTCGGATAAAAAACTATTAGCCCTCTCGAACGCGATTTCTTCTAGTGGTTGTTCTATCGTCTGACTTCAAGAGACGAAAAAACCTTTGATCGACTTAGCTTTTATTAAGAGTTGTTGACCAAAAAGATTTGATCAGTTAGCTTTTGTCCCCTCGCGGGGAGCTTCTGGGGGGATTCTCACTATGTGGAACAGCTCCGTTTTTGCTGGCCTTGTCACGTTGTCTACTGATTTCGCTCTGGGTGTTCGCTTCACAAGCACTCTCTCGGCCCAAGCCTGGACCCTGTACAACGTTTACGGCCCCTGCACTGGCCCCGAACGAGAAGTTTACACACACTGGCTATATGACCTCGACATTCAAACGCAGGAAGGTTGCCTCCTGTTAGGAGATTTCAATTATATATGTGGGCCAGAAAACCGCAACAAGCCAGGAGGTGGCCTTAATGACATGGCCACTTTTAATGATGTCATCGGAAAACATAATCTTATTGAATTACCTATCAAGGGTAGGGCTTACACTTGGAGCAACATGCAACAGGATCCCCTTCTCGAACAGCTCGACTGGTTTCTCACATCGCTCAATTGGACTCACACCTACCCCAACACCCTTGTTAAACCTCTGTGCAAACCTGTTTCCAATCATACCCCCTGCATGGTTAGTATTGAGACCAAAATTCCTCGGGCAAAGCTTTTCCGCTTTGAATCTTATTGGTTGCTCCATCCTGGCTTCATGGACTTGGTGAGTACTATTTGGGCTAAGCCCGCCCGTGCCACAAATGCGGCTACTATTCTTTGCAAAAAGTTCAAAGCACTGCGGCAGGAGCTCAAAGTATGGAGCAAATCTATCTCTCGGCTAACTATTGCGGTTGAGAACTCTAACCTAGTTCTGGCACACGTTGATGAGTTGGAGAACTTGAGGCCTCTGACGATCCCTGAAATCAACTTTCGTAAGATTCTGAAAATCCATCTCCTGAGACTGCTTGATTATCAAAAACAATAGTGGAAAAAAGATGTACCATCCGGTGGGTCAAATTCGATGATGAGAACACAAAGTTTTTTCAAGCGGTTGCTACTGAGCGGTATCGTAAAAATAACATCACCCACCTCCAAACAATTAATGGCCTCATGGTGGATGATCACACGGGAAAAGAAGCCCTCCACTCCCAAGCTTACATTGATCGCTTGGGCACCTCGACCCCCACCACAATGAAATTTGATCTGCCCAACTTAATCCGCTCTAGGGTGAATCTTGATCAACTCACCACGCCTTTCACCACTGAGGAAATCGACAAAGTCATTCTTGAAATGCCCGCTGACTGGGCCCGGGTCCTGATGGTTTCAGTGCCCTCTTTCTCCAAGCCTGCTGGCCCATTATCAAGAAGGATTTCTACCTGTTTATGCGATCAATCTTATGAGGGTAATATAAATTTGCAAAGCATTAATGATGGTCTCGTTACACTCATACCGAAGAATAGATCCCCGGCTATAGTCAATGATTATAGACCGATTACCCTGCTTAACTGTTGCCTCAAACTTATTACCAAGCTCCTCGCCAACAGATTGCAACAGGTCATCCTTAAGATTGTGCATCGGAACCAATATGGCTTCATCAAAGGGAGATCTATCCAGGATTGCCTCGCCTGGTCTTTTCAATACATCCATCAGTGTCAAGCCTCCAAGAAGAAAATCATCCTCCTCAAGCTGGACTTTGCCAAAGCATTCGACATAATCGAGCATGAGCCAATGATCAACATTATGAGACACATGGGGTTTAATGACAAGTGGCTCTCTTGGATACACTCCATTTTTTCCTCGGGACATTCATCAATCCTTTTAAATGGGGTTCCAGGCCGACAATTTCACTGTCGTCGCGGCGCCCGACAATGGGATCCCTTGTCCCCGCTGATCTTCGTGCTCACCGCGGACTTATTACAGCCTGCCATCAATGATGCTTATAGAAGCGGTTTGATTCATCTGCCCTTCCCCGACCGTGGTGACATGGACTACCCAGTTATTCAATACGCAGACGACACATTACTTCGCATGCCCGCTTGCCCAACTCAAGCTGCAGTCATTAAAGGCATCCTTGTTGATTATGTAGATTCGATTGGTCTAAAGATAAACTTTCATAAATCCACGCTTATTCCAATCAATGTTGATGACGAGCTCACGGCCAGCATGGCTGCTATATTCGAGTGCTCGGTTGGCTCACTACCATTCACATATCTTGGCCTACCCATGGGCACGTCTCGCCCCACAATTAAGGAGCTCATGCCCCTAGTCGGCTCGGTGGAACGCAACCTAACATCAACGCTCTCACTCATGTCCTATGCTGGAAAGCTCATTTTACTGAATTCCATGATCACATCATTGTTGATCTATGCCATGTGTACCACCAAAATTGATTGAAATGTTGGACAAGATCAGACGCCGTTGCCTCTGGATCAAGAAAACTGATCAAGGGGAGAAATGTAATTCCTTGGCGGCTTGGGATATGGTCTGCAAACCTAAGAGCAAAGGTGGCCTTGGGGTCTTAAATCTTCGTTTCCAAAATGAAGCTCTGCTCTTGAAGTTCCTACATAAGTTTTATAACAAATTGTATGTACCATGGGTTCAACTCACCTGGGAGGCTTACTACACCGACAAGATCCCGCATGGCACAGATCCGATTGGCTCGTTTTGGTGGCATGATATTCTCAAGATCACCCCCATGTTCAGAGGGGTCTCGAAGGTCAGTGTTGTGTGCGGGTCCACCACACTCTTTTGGAAAGATTTATGGTCCCATGAAACTCTCATGCTCTCACGTCCCCGAGCTTTCTCTTGCACAACTATCGAAGATGCCTCGGTCGAGGATTTCTTGCGGGTCACGTCAATCCGTGAGGCCTTTCACCTCCCCCTTTCCCCGCAGGCCCATGCAGAAATTCAGGACATTCAAATCAAGACCACCCAATTTCAACCTTTAACGGCTTCTTCTGATGTCTGGCACTATGCATGGGGAAAGACAGTTTTCAAGCCTACCGATTATTACAACTTCTACTTTCGAGAACTCCAGACACATCCAGTCTTCAAGTGGTTGTGGAAATCCAAGTGCACAATGAAAATTAAGGTCTTTGGATGGCTCCTCTTTAATGACAGACTCAACACCCACAACATGCTCAAGAGGAGGCATTATAATATTGGGGACGACCACGGCTGTCTTTTATGTGGACTCAGTATCAAAGAAACGGTTGATCACATGATCTTCACCTGCTCTTTCAGCCGTCAATGTTGGCCCCGCCTCGACCTGGACTGGGAGCCGTTCTCAGACCATTTCCAAGCCATCCAGGACAAAAAAGAGAGCCATGCCACGTCAATGTTGCTAGAAAAATTTCTCGTCGCTGCATGGAGCCTGTGGAAAGAAAGAAACAACAAACATTTTCGTGCCGTGGTTCCCACATTGCAATCCTGGCTCTCTAGATTTATTAAAGATTTTAAACTTCTCCGGCACAGGGTCAAGGAGGCACGTAGGCCTCTAGTGCTAGATTTTGTTAACTCCCTTACTTAGCTCCTCGTTGTATATATACCCCCCCTACCCCAAAGGGCTAGGGCCTCCCCCCTCTTTGTACCATGTAACTTGTACAGTGAGTTTGTATTATTAATATATTAATACACCAGGAGCCTTTCCTATTGTTTCACGGTCAAAAAAATACAATAGCGGAACCTGGATGCTCATATTGGTTTCCACATATTCTACGAAGATCTTTATCGGTCGTACCGTAATGACAACATTCGTTATTCCCTTTGTCATCGGTGTGTTACTTGCCCGAGATTCAATCGTCGGTATCTTCATAACTAGTTCAATCTCATTACCGGCAAGTCTCTTTACTCATTCCATAATGCATCATCCCGCAACTAACTCATTAGTCACATTGCTTGCAAGGCTTATCATGATGTGCATTACCGAGAGGGCCCAAAGATACCTCTCCGATACTCGGAGTGACAAATCCTAATCTCGATCTATGCTAACCCAACAAACACCTTCGGAGATACCTATAGATCATCTTTATAATCACCCAGTTACGTTGTGACGTTTGATAGCACACAAGGTATTCCTCCGGTATCCGGGAGTTGCATAATCCCATAGTCAAAGGAATATGTATAAGTCATGAAGAACGCAATAGCAATAAAACTTAACGATCATTATGCTAAGCTAACGGATGGGTCTTGTCCATCACATCATTCTCCTAATGATGTGATCTCGTTCATCAAATGACAACACATGTCTATGGCTAGGAAACTTAACCATCTTTGATTAATGAGCTAGTCTAGTAGAGGCTTACTAGGGACACGGTGTTTTGTCTATGTATCCACACATGTATCAAGTTTCCGGTTAATACAATTCTAGCATGAATAATAAACATTTATCATGATATAAGGAAATATAAAATAACAACTTTATTATTGCCTCTAGGGCATATTTCCTTCATATTTTACATAAACATTGCAACCCCAAATTTTAAGAAAAGACAAGTTGGGCTTCTTTTCTTTCCAAATCTCATATGGTGTCGTTTCAGTAGACTTTGACAGTGCTCTATTAAGTGTAAAAGCCATTGTTTCTAAAGCGTAACCCCAAAAAGATAATGCCAATTCAGTTAATGATATCATCAATCTAACCATGTCTAACAAAGTTTGATTACGTCTCTTGGACACTCCATTCCTCCGTGGTGTTCTGGGTGGCATAAATTGAGAAACAATTTCGCAACTCTTCAGATACTTCTTAAACTCATAACATACTCTCCTCCATGATCTGATCGTAAAAATTTGATTTTCTTCTTACGTGATTTTCCTACTTTGTTCTGCAGTTCTTTGGAATTTTTAAACGTTTCAGACTTCCGTCTCATTAAGTAGATATAACGTAGAGAAATAATCCGTGAAGGTAACAAAGTAGAGAAATCCATCGTGTGCCGGTATACTCATTGGACCACATACATCTGGATGCATTATTTTCAACAAGTCACTCGCTCGTTCCATATGGCCTGTGAACGGCGTCCTAGTCAATTTTCCCATTAGAAAAGACTTGCAATTATCAAATGAATCCAAAAGTGCATCACTCTAGAGCTTTTTTATTGCCTCACTTAGTAGATCTCTCCTCGTCGCACCCCCGAGTGTGCGCCACCGCTATAGCAACAAACAACCATATAAACCACAACCGTTGCATGGAGACTTGGACAAGAGGAAGAGTACGCCAGGTGGGAGCATGAATGTTCAGGCCACGATGGAGAGAGAGAGAGAGGTTGTTGTGCTTCTCCGCCGACGCCGGTGGCTTGAAAACAAAGATGTGCATGTGGTGCTCCATCAGGATGGAAATGGAGGTCGACGGGGATTCCAGAACAAGGATAAGGTCACTGGTCCCTCCCTCCCTCCCCTTCTCACCGAGTGAAAACGATAAGGTTAGCGTTGTTCGCGCGGCGCGTGCCATGAAGCAAGCGGGAAAATATTAGGTGCTCCCAAACCTTAGAGACTACGATGATACGAGTTTGTGGGCCATTGGATCAGATCCAATGGCATCTGAGCAGCTTATGTACTTTTTTTAACGGTCACCGGGGGAGAGCTTCCACACTTGAATATATTGCATCAAGTACCTAGTTTAGAGAGGAGATTACAATTCATAGCAAATCACCCAGCAGAGGGAATTCTAGAAGAGAGAAAAGCAAGCCACTTCCTAGCATGATCCCTAAGTTTCAACTTCTTAAAGCGGTAGATCCAGAGAGAACAAACATCAACAATGTTCAGACCTCCAGGGAGCTTCTGTATTTGTGTGCAATTCTCAGATTTGTTGAGGATTTTTCTTTATAAAAACTTACAGACCTTCAGCGAGCTATTGGATCTCAGATCCAACGGCTCCCAGGAGCTCGTATCACCGTAACATATAAGGTGCGAGAGCACGTGATATTCTCCCGGAGCAAATGTTCGGCAGTGTACGACGCCATGCTGGCAACTTCGTGATTCGTGCAATTGATCTAACGGTTCAACCAGCGTTCACGCGAGATGACCAGAAATCTGACGCCGGTTTAGTGTTCTTTTAGGAGTGGTTTATAAATTATTTTTTCTTGAGTAAAAGTAGTGGTTTATAATTGGAGGAGACAGATCTCTAATCTCAGCTATGCATGGGCTGTAACTAGGCGCCCCGACATGCGGAATCTCCAGAAATGACACGTACGTTGCACCGTGCGTGCTGCCTCTCAACCAGCGGTCACATGTACGTTAGCGGTGATGTGGCCATGGCCATCGAGCTCAGTTAGGCCACCGCCCCCCGTCCCTAATGGCATCTCTTAGCTGTGGTGTTCCTGCGGTTCAGACGTTCACAATCGTCGGATCACCGCACGGAGCATACGAATAATGAACCGAAGGAATTCCAAGCAACAAAAAGAGCATGATTACAAGCTGTCTGTCTGATTCGAGCCAGAGATCACCCCGTCCATATACTATCATACAGTACGTACGTTGACCTACTGGACATACAGCGTGTCTGGAGATGAGATCAGTGGCATACTAGCATAATCCAATCGCTAATTCTGTATCCGGCTCGTGCTCAGGAAGGGTGGTGGATCATAAGTTGTTTAATTAGTTGCACGGTCGACTCATCGTCCAGAAGTTGAATCAAACCGAATAAGATGCGGCGGCAGGCTGTGTTGAGGTGTGAGCTGTGGCTGTCTCCCGCTGCCCCAGCCGAGAGAGCAGAGAAACCTCGTGGCAATGGCCATGCACACGTGCGTGCGCAGCTACCAGCTAATTAACCTAAGCATCTCACCTGTATGTATATCCAGCTAAGTCAACGCACTCGGGATTTCTGTGATTGTGCGGTCAGTTGGAGATACTACCAATGTTGCATAGCCAGCTGGAATTTGTATATTATTCCAAATGGCGGTAATGTATTGTTCTATGAGATACCAAGTGCCGATTTTGTAACTGGCACATACGAAAGCAGGTGCTACTACCATATATGTTAAGTGCTGGTGGCCTATTAGCGAGCTCCTAACTGCATTCATATTCCTGTGGTGTTTTGTTGTTAGTTTGTGCGGGAAAAAAAGAACATTTGGTTCCGTTGTTAAAACCGAAGTGGGAGCTCTTTTTTTCCAACAAAAACAAAGGTGGTACCACATAATATAATCGAGAACTTGCTGCAACGATGGCAAGGAAAGTAGGAAGATGCACCCTAGGACGTACGCACGCACATCGCTGCACGCAGTACTACATCTGATCTACTGGTCTAGAAATGAAGACGGAATGCAATCCGGCCGGCAGGGACCAGCGAGAAGGAACTAGTACTAGTAGTTCGAAAAATAATTACGCCCGTACGTGTACATATGCATGTTAAAGTTGATTGATGGCATTGGCATCGTTCTGTAGGCTGCTAGCTGAATTATTGAGAGGTGTAGCTACCAGCAAAGCAGGTACGTACAAAACACGTAAAGTAGTAATCTAAACGCTTTTATATTAGTTCATAGAGAGAGTACAACTTTGCTTATAAACCTATGGTTCCCGTCCCACTTCCAAGATTGTTTGTCTGACCCACCGGGAGTATCAGAGAGTGCAACTTGTGAAAGAAAAGTCGTAGGAGTACAATTAAGCAGCCCGTCCATCAGTGTTCAGACCTGGACCTGTTATTATCTCCATCGAGTCGCAGCCTAGAAATTAACCGGACCAAACCCCGTACGTCGGGACCAAAGACGTAGCCACGGACAAATCACGGCCGGGTTCACGCGCACCATCGCGATCACAGTGACGCGACACGCAGGTAAGGACGCCTCATCGGAGCAGGGCACGGTGGCGTGGCCGCCGCATGGAGCTCGTACGTGCCTGCGTGTATCCCTCCATGGACCGGCCGGCGAGCGACAGAGACGAGCTGACGAAGGAGGCCGAGCACGCGCGCAGACGGACGCCAAGAGAGATCCAAAAGCCATTTAAGGAGGTCGGCGCGGCGGGTCTGACGCCGGAGATGGCGACGGGCAGCGGCGCGTCACGTAGAGCCGGCCCGGCCTAGGGCCCCTTTCCGGGGCCTTGTCACCTACGTACGACGTTGCACGACCTTCAGCTTCAGACGTCGACCGTTCGGGCGGAGTTCGTTGCTTCCCGGCCACACCCGTTTCTCCTCTCAAGAGTTGCCTCCATCGCCTCCTTGTTCCACGCTTGGAAAATGGCACCGATGCATGCATTCTGGAAATGTCACCGTACGCGTCGCCCTCCGGAGGCGGTCCATTGATGCACTGACGTCGTGGCGGTAATTGTTAAATCGGATTAGGTTCCGCTGTCGTTCTTTCAAAAATCGTGCAAGTCCTCCACAACTAAAAAATATATAAACTGAGGAGCCGGCTCCTCCGTCATTTTTAGGAAGGCAACTCTCGTGCATCAAGCGTCTCAGGCGAACTCGCGGGAAGCCTACGTCGAATTACCCGCGCGTGGTCGGCCAGCGCCCGGCGGGAAGCCGGCCGAGAGTTTCTTTTTTCTTTTTTTTCTCAAATACGTAAAGCTTGCATATTATTTCATTGATAGAAAGAACAGAATGAGTATAGATAAGGATATAAAACATGGCACAAACGGGTCAACATGGCACCCGCCGGGTTCGGGTGCGGGTAATGGTCGCTCAAACCCTTACCTGTCTTAATATTTTTCGCCCAAACCCGTACCCATACCCACACCCCGGGTTTTAAATTGTTCCCATATCCGTACCCAGCCGGGTGCGGGTAATACCCACGGGTAAAAATACCCATCTCTGCCACCTTTCCTAATTCACATTTCACCATGTATTTTTAGCATTTCCGTATATATACACAAAATTCCAGCATGTATACTTCAAATTTTCAACACATATATACCACATTTTAGCATTTGAGCACATACATATCAAGATTTGTTGTGTGATGGAATAAAAAATGGTATTGATTTATAAAATTGGATAGTGATAAGCATGAACTAGATGACACCAAACAATGTCGAATTACATTCATGGATGAGTAGCCTATAAGTGAACTTAGAGAAACATTCACATATGTTCTTTCTTCTTTTTCCCAATTACAAGACAAACTAGAGGGACACTATTTTCTATAATTTTCTTTTATTGAAGTTACTTATGCATCCTCTACTTTGAAATGATCAAATGAAAAATACTATAATAAGATCAGTAAAATCAGAGACAAAATCATGAGTTTACAAAACAAGATCAACGCATTTAAACAAAATCATGCACAAGGATAAGGGAAGGGGATTTTGGGTCGAGACTAGCGGTTGCATTTTTGTAGGCGGGTACACGGGTATGAGTATTGCCTTCCGTACCCATACCCGGCTTACCCGATGGGTACAATTTTTTTCCCATTTGTAAACCCATGGGTATTTATTTTTCCCAAATCCTTACCTTAATAGGGTTTTTACCCGTCGGGTTCACGGGTTGCAGGTACCCATTGCCATGTTGACAGACAGGCATGAACATGGTGCCTGGAGCAGAAAGATAGGGATGCTCGGTCCGAACAGAGAATACACCACAGCTAAAACCTACCAAGCCCGAACCAAGAGCGGCAACGCCGAACCAACAGGAGCACCAACACCTCAAGAACCAAAACCGGAGACACCGCGAGCGAGCAAGATGGCGCCTTCAAGAAGGACGTGGCGCCGAGACGTCATCACCATCCGGTCCGGAGGAACCAGACCTAGGGTTTCCCCTGAGCTCGAAGAGGGGCGCAGCCGAGAGCCTTGACAATGCCTCCAAGAAGGAAACGACATCCGCAGGCGCCGCCGCTGCCAACATCGGCAAGCCGAGCAAGAATTTCTCCCTGGCCTGAGGCTGAGCAATCCCAACGCCGGTCGGAGTCACCACGTCGGAAGGTGGTTGGCGGGGCTGCATCGGAGGTTGGCACCGCCTACGAACCCACGAGCACTGGGTTTGTAAATGACCGGGGAAGCTTGTAGATGGAAATTATGTCACCTTTGTCTCCTTGAAATTCAAAAACAAGGTGTGGATATAGCCGGGCGAGCCCAAATCGTGGTCCTCGGTCTGTAAAAATCGATGATGCCGAGTGAGTTGACCAAGCCGTTGCAAGCTTCAATGCTACACTACTGCCATATTTCTGCGGTCGGCTTAGCTAGGCGGCTAGCATTGCATGTTTTCCAAGCAACGTAAACAAGGGGAAGTTGGAAGTCTCTTAATCTTGATATATACTCTCTATTAGTCTCGTTGCAGGTCCATTTATATTAGTTGCTAAACAAACTTTCTCAAACCTGCCAAAACATCAACATCTATGACACTAAATATATATGCATAGATATATCACAAATTATATTACAATGCAACACTTTTTAAGGGTATGGGATGGGAGTGTATATAAATACAATCTCAACGGCAAGAAAATAAGGGACCGGCTGCCGAAAATGCAATAGGCTGCCAATGGAGGAGCTAGCTGAGAATCAAAGGGGAGGGCAAAGTGAAAATATGCACCTTGGGGAGGGCCAAATGAAAACAATATTTTTTAATTTAAGGATCTCCTTTTCT
>NC_057803.1:526481441-526589478 GCF_018294505.1 Triticum aestivum | reverse complement strand
AAACTGAAGTATAAACTATTGTGAAAGTGCAATAGACTAGGTCACATGATGCTAATTGTGTGCCAAGCAGTGCATGAAAAAAAATTCAACTATTGCAGATGCTCTAAGATATGATATGAGTTGTGGTGGCACAACAACTCGAATCGTCCTGCATTCAAATTTCTTGTCTCATGACAAAGGCATATCAACCGGGTTTTAAGTATGTTTTTGAACACCCGCAAAAAAAGAGTATGTTTTTGAACGATACATCCTTGAGCATTCGGATCGGTGAAAAATACCATCCTAAAAAGAAGGATCGAACCCACATGAGTGTATTCGTTGTATCTTTATTCAGGCATACACGTTCTTGTTCCCAAGCTTGTTTGTCATGACCTCTCGATGGGTCGGCAAGTGCGTGGAACACCACTCAAGGAAGGAATCGATGCTTCTTATCTCTGACCCATAGCTACTTTTGCCTTTATAGGGACTAGGGAGGGAGCTAAAGAACATTCTTCACGATCGAAATGATCACAGGTCACTAGGAGATGGCGATCCCTTTTCTCGCCTTCATGGAAAGAACAAGTTGATCCAGCACTTTCGCTGTGTGGATCACGGGATTTTGGATGCGACCGTGTCCACTATAAACGTCCATAGGAAAAGGAATGGCGGCCAGTTTGCTAGCTGAGGTAGTGAGGTTGTAGGTGGTGTCCTTCGTTTGTTTCTCTCTGTGGAATAGTACTGGTCACGGTAGTCACGGAGCCAATTTGTTGGAGCCTAAATAAGAGTGACGCCAAACTAAGTCTAGAATTCGTATCAGTTAAACTCTTTGTTCCTAAATATAAGATGTTTCGACAGTTAAAATTAAACTATCAAAATGTCTTATACTCCCTCCATTTCACTATGTAGTGCGTCGGTGTTTCCCGAAATCTAACTTTAACCATATATTTAACAAACGAGACCAACTGCGGCGGGAGCAAAAATTATATCACTGAATTCATATCGAAATACGAATTCAGTGGTATAATTTTTGACCCCGCCGCAATCGGTCTTGTCGGTTAAATTTGCGGTCAAATTTAGACCTCGGGATGCGTGGACGCACTACATTATGGAACGGAGGGAGTATTTAGAAACGGAGGTAGTATGAGTTATCAGAAATTAGGAAAAAGTATATAAATATAGACAAAGGGTGGATACTTGTCCATGTAAGAGCATCTATAGGCAGGCGCCCCAAACACGCCTTAAACGCTCGGACGAACATCCCGGTCACAAAAATTCGACCCAGATGAATGCCTCAAATGCCTGGGCTAACCAGCACCCCTCATATCATGTCCAAATATGGAGCGAATATAGGGGCTTCCAGGCGCGTCCGCACGTCGGACCCGATAGGCCGACCCCATCACAAACTGCACCAAATCTACCCCCTCGACCTACCATATCCATTTACTCTCTCCTCTCTTCCTCCTTCGCGACGTCTGTCTCGTCACTCCGCAGCCGTTCCCTGCCTCTGTGTCGCCAGTACCGCCACAACAATCCTCTCTCCCTTCCTTGTCGTCGGCCTGGACGTCACCGCAGTACGTCCGACAACTCTCTGGCTTCGCTTTGTGCTCTATGTGTTCGACACATTGTACGACCTGGTTTTTTGTGATTCAAACTCGTGGAAAATTGTTTGTGGAGCTGCAATGATGTGGGAATCATAAACTTTGTGGCAGCTCGTGACATATGTGTTATTTTACACAATATAATTGTCGAGAATGAGGGTGATAGTGTAGAGCCCAAACCAATGATTTTTAAGCACCTGAGAACAAATTCAAATCCCTAAAGATTAAGATGCTGCTTAGCTTATGAACTTTCTACAGATACATCAGAGTCTTGGAGATCATCAGGTGCACACACACCTACTCAATGATCTTGTGAAGCATATATGACCCACAATGAAAACCAAAAAGCTAATGTTTGAGTTGTGCACTTAAAATAAAATTTGTGTAAGAGCTATATATTTTTCATATCCAACATTTGTTATTTATGTGTGGCATTGATGTGTATGATGAGCGTGTATGAATTTGCATGGATTTAAGAGTGTATAGGGTCCGGATTACCAAGTCCGTTTGTAGATGTTGTAAATTTCGGCCAAAATGAACATGACTATGTACGAGCCATGCAAAAAACATAAAATGAGTTACTAAACATATATGCTAAAGTACAGTGTGCGTAACTTAATTTCCGACAAAAGCCAAGAGATATTTTTGTCACTTCCTTGGGAGATTATTTTTCTTGTTAATTTCCACCATTGTCATCAATCAAACCAAAGTGTCAAAGGTGGCCAAAGTGATTTGACCGTCGTTCTGGATGACCCAAATTCAGTCAATTCAGTAAAGATACAAAATTCAATAGAAGGAGCAACGTGATCACTACGATGTTTTTCTTTTCTTTTCTTTTTCTCTACTGGGTTGTTGGATGTTAGCTTGTGTTGTTCAAATGAGGAATAGGAAAACCGTACGTACTACCTTTTGGAAGTTTTCAAGTAAAGGGCAACGTAATCATTCTCGCTTTTCAATTTTGAAAACGAAATGCAATAATACCTTCCAATGAGATCTTCGTTAATTTTTTTAAGGGAGTTGATTATTAATTTGATCAACCAAGAGAGAGAGGCTGTGCGCTCGTGGTAGTCGAAGAAATCAGCATGGAATTGAACGGTCCTTTTTATTTCTCTGTTGAAGCTTCCATTGGAGAGCGGAGACCTATACCATTAGCAGCCGTTGCTGCTACTACTGTGCTCCTGCCACTTTGTTTAGAGAAAGATAATCATCACGCACATGGCTGATCGTAGAAGCCAAATTAGAGCGGTTGATAAAACGCACACCTCTGAAACTACTCCAACGCACAAAGTTCACCAAAATCCGTATTAATTGTCCGTCTGATTCATCGACCGGTTAAGTTGCCGTGCACGGCACTTGTTCATAGCATCTTGAAACGTGGTCCGGATCTGAGATATAGCATCAGCTTAAAATGTGAAGTTGTCACTATCAGTTTGATCTACGATTGCACAAGGCGTTTTAAGCAATATGCATTGGATTATCATCAATGATCTCGTCTTTAATGTATATTTCAGTCAATCTACTTATGGTTTATCTAGCTAGCTTTTGCTTATTTCCACTGACACGGTTCCACACTGATCTACAGGTTTCTTTTTAAGTGTAGTGTCTGAATTGTTAAGACTAGTATTTCCTGTTGAGGACTCACCAAATTAAAATATACTCCCTCCGTCCCGAAATACATGTCGGAATTTCCGGACTGAGGATATTTGGAGTCTATTTTTTTTTGGCAAAAGGACCCAAATCTTTTTTTTATAGCTTACCAAGATAACCATTGACCACAACAAAAGTACAAAGCACGCTAAACAAAAGAAAAAACATATCAAGTTCCCTCGACTGCTGAATAACCACTATCGCCGCCGCGACCCGTCGACTCGCTGCTACGCTGCTCACGGGTAATTAGCAAATACATGTATTAACAACATAAAGTCAACATAATGCATCCACAACACAACTGACAATTGTAGGTCTATCAAACAGGTAACAAAATGCACATGACATTAGCTAATATGCTAGAAGTTTTTGAGACGGAAGGGAAAAAGGAGAGCTAAGGTGAACAAACACAAACAGACAACATTTTCTGAAAAAGCATATGCATACCTTTAGAAAATAAATAAACTTTATAGCCAGGTGGACATGGGATGTTCTTGTTCGGTGACCCGACGTCGATGAAGCAACTGGACCTGGGCGGGCAGAGCAAATAGGAGCGCGACCGGCATGTGTTGCTCGAGCTGGACAAGAGCTATGGACACAGGCGGACGATGTGTCTAGTCCTGGCAGGTTTTGATTGAGACATGCTGGCCGAAGCGGCTTTGCGTGACGTGTCCGGTCGCGGCAAGGGGGAGAAGCAAGTGCTGTGAGTCTAGAGGTCGTAGGCACGATAGATGGGTGTGCCCGGTCACGGCTAGGGGTGGCCGGCGGGCGCGGCAGGAGTGTTGGGCCATCAGTGAATAGTGCAAGCAGTCGAGTCGGGAGCCTCATGTGATGGGAGAGAGCTGGGCAGGCATGGCAGGCCGCCGGCACAGGTTCGTCGATGATGACGCGAGCATGGGCACACGGTTTACGTGGATTACACTAGCCCTTTTCATCAGTTCGGACTTTTGTTTGCGTTGGCTAGTGCATGAAGCTTAACATGGTATTGGAGCTAATTGAGGTCTTGAGTTCAAGTACTGGCTTTCGCAATTTATCTAAAAAATTGTTGCCGCCCCCTTTTGTGTCCATGTATAGGCCTCTTCGGGGGCAAGGAGGTGCCATGTGTGTCACGTCCGGTTGACCGGCGGGTATCGCTGGAACATCGCATTGGAGCCCACTCCCTCCTAAGCCCATGGACTCCTGCGAACGTGAAGTCCGATGGCGGGTCTCCTATGCCGCAGATCTCGTGAGTCAGGCCCTTAGATTCGCCGACGGGGAGCTCGTCCTCCGACGAGAGGCTCTGCGCCTCGTCCTCATGGATGAGCGTGGAGTTGTGGTCGATGCTCGCTATCTCCGCGAGGGGGAATCCATCGATATAGGTGACTTGATCTCGTTCCCTTGTCACTTTGCCAGGATTCGAGACCGTGCACCGGCGACGGGGCCATCGCCGGGATTTGCGGCGGATGGGGCCAGGCGGATGCGGTGCACGGGTGCGACACGGATCGGTACACGGGGGTGCGACTGCACGACATCGCGAGCCCGACCTCCCACCCCCCCACCATCCATGGCGGATGCGCGACACGTGGGCTCGCATCCCAGCCTTCATTCGCAGCCGCGGGCGCACGGCGGGCGTATAAATCTCTCCCCTCCGCAAGTCCTTGACCTAGACGCTGCCCTCGCCCACTTCTGGACGGCGGCTAAAAACCCTAGATCGAGATCTGAAGGCGATTGGGGGTGGTGGGAAGGCAAGGTAGGCGGAGATTGCAGATCCTTCGCAGAAGTGGTGGCCTCGCATCCCATGGCGACTGATGCGGGGCGGGGTTTCCTCGGAGAGCGGCGTCAAGGCGCTGATGCTGGCGGCGCGGGACGCGGCGCGGGGAGGAACTCCGGCCGCGGCTACGGACGCGGTGGAGACAAGAGCAAGTTCTCCTGGAAGCGGACCGAGGGCAGTGGCGACCGCGCCATCTCTGCTTCATCTACTCCAGCATCTGCTTCGGACGACAACTCGCGTTGGGATGCTGCGGCCGCTACAAAGCGCCAGGATCTCCAGGACGGAGGCGTTTGGGTGGAGAAGAAATTGGCTGCGGCTTCATCTGAGGGCACGGGGAGCGGGCATCAAACCTCGTCTCCAATCCGTCGTCCCCATGGAAAGCAGAATGTGAATCAGGTGTACCCTACCAAAAACCCTATTCCATGCCCATCTGCAAGTCGCATGAACACATTCCTGCTCGATGTCCTCAAGTTTTCTGTGAACGCTGTAACAAGCTAGGACACCTTGCATCTGCATGTGTTGCTTTCCTTCCCTGGGAGTGTATTGCTCCGATGTGCGCCTTTCAAGCCAAAGGGAAGGGGTTCTATTACATCCATGATTCCTGTACGGCTAGTCAGCTTAAGGAGAGATCGAACAACATTATTGTTACTATAGTTGAGGGAGAGACGTCGACCAGGAAGATGGAGTTAGATCTTTCGGACTATTTGGCCACGGGTTGGCGTTGCTCGGCTCATGCCATAGGCCCTGGGATATTTGTGGTGCGTTTTCCTAACCCACGGGCTGTTGCTCAAATCTGCTATGTGAAAATTGTCACTCTGAAAACAAGTGGTGCCACGATTCATGCTACCCCTTGGTCTTCTGCAGTGGGAGCGAAGGGTTTGATGGAGGTAGCCTGGGTGAAAATTAGCAATGTGCCTTTAGACAAAAGGAGTGAGAGGAACCTTGCTTTTGTGGCATCGTTGGTGGGTGTGCCTCGAGAGATTGATTCTGCTACTCTGCACCGCCCAACGTTGGCTCGGGTTAATATTGGGTGTAGAAATGTGGATGCTATACCAGGGGTGGCCGAATCAGTCTTAGGGGACACGTTTATGACTTCTTCTATGAGGTGGAGCAAGTTCTGGTGAGGGATCCGAATCGTGTGAAAAAACATATGATGGTGTCTCCTAACACAGATGGGGACAATGAAAAAAATCAGAAGAAAAACGTGACTCCTGGAGCTAACATGGGCAGCTCTTCGACTGGGCTTGGAAGGAAATCTCCCTCCATTCCCCAGAGAGAAGTCCCTGACCCGATTCGGGAGTCACAAGAGAGCATGGAATCTGATGATTCGCTCCATACTACGTTGCTCATTGATACAATGGAACATGAATTTGAAGAAAAAGAGAAAGTAAGTACACCCCGCCAGCATCCTTTGGTGACAGAGAACAAAATCAATAAAAATGAATTTAAGTCATATGCTGATGCGGTTAAAAAAATTCCCCAGGTGGTGGAGGTGATTGGTCAACATGACTCTGGTTTAAAGGTGGTCAGTGACTATAGGGTGGAGTCGCCTGAGACAGAGGTGATTCCTGCCCCCCCCTCTTGTTACTGAAGAAAATCTTTGCTTCAGTCTGAGGAATGTGCAGAGTAATCTGGAGCGTGTGGATGTCAAAGCTGCTGCTGCGGCAAAAAAGAGGGATCTAGAAGGTAACTCCCAAAACATCAACTCCTTTGAATCGTTATCCCATCCTATGTTAATGCTTAGAGCTGCCAAGATGGGCATAAATATCCCTGATACTGATTTTACTAGCATTGACATACTTAAAGAACTGGGAAAAGCTAGAAACAAAGAATACAAAGAGGGGAAGGAGGATGACAATGATAAAAGAAATAATGTCTTGATGTTAACTAATGGGAAGGGGGATCAGACACCTTTGGATCTGAGGTGGTGTGAGGAAAATGAAGTTGATGAGGAATCCTTTACTGTAGTTCGGTATAGAAAAAAGAGAGAAAAGAAAATTAATGTGGTTATCTCTAGACCTGTAACTAGAAGTCAAAGAAACAGGAAAGCCCCTGAGAAATATAGTGGTAGCCCTACCTTGCCTCCTGGTAGGAATGCCAAACAGGGAAAGAAACCTACTGTTATTAAATGAATGGTCTATTCTGGAATTGCAGAGGAGCGGGGAAGAAAGGAATGACTTCATGCTTCTCTGATATAATCAAAGATCATTCCCTAGATTTCATTTGCCTTCAAGAAACTATGAAAAAAAACTTCCCCCCGAAAAATCTTAGAAAGATTGATCGTATGAATAATTTTGATTGGAATTGGGTACCCTCAAATGGTAAAGCAGGCGGTATCCTTTGTGGTGTCAGGAAGGAAACCTTAGAAGTAATATCCTGGACCTCGGGTAGATTCTGTTTACAGGCAAACCTATATGATGTTAAGCTCGATCGTGTTTGGGCGATCGTTATAGTTTACGGGGCGGCTCATGACGACAGTAAAGATGACTTCCTTGTTGAGCTTGCCTCAATGTGCTCGTGAATTCATGTCCCTTATATAGTGGGGGTGACTTTAATATCTTGCAAAGTAATGATGATAAAAATAAACCTATGAGTCGATCGCCTTATGTTGACAAGTTCAACTCCCTTATTAACTCTCTGTGTCTTAGAGAGATTCACATGGGTGGAGGTAGATACACGTGGACTAACAATCAAAAGCACCCTACCCTAGAGAAACTTGACAGAATTTTGATGAGTTTTGAGTGGGAAGATTTATTCCCTTTGGTTACAGTCCGTAAGCTGGTAAGGGACGTATCTGATCATAACCCTCTCTTAATTTCCTCGGGGGCGAAAAATCCTGACACCCCATGACAACGAGAGTTCAGATTTGAACTAAGTTGATTGAGAGATGAAAAGTTTTATCCTACGGCCAAAAAAATTTGGGAACAGCCAGTTCGGGCTACAGATCCTATTGATGTTCTTAATATTAAACTGAAGCGACTTAAGAAATATTTTAAAGGGTGGGGTTTCCATACCTTTGGGCATAATAGAAAAAGGAAGAAATGCATCAAAGCGGAGCTGGAAAAAATTGAACAGGAGGAAGAAGAGGGCCCCCTCGATCCGAAGATATATGAAAAAAGGTTAGTTTGCAAGCTGAACTGAACGATATCCTGGTCAATAAAGAATTGTTCTGGCTGTAACAATCTAATGAAAGATGGCTATTAAAATGTGATCTCAATACAGCCTTCTACCATCGAATAGCTAATGGGAAGAAACGTAAGAACACAATTCAGTCCTTTACTGACGGAGAAATAACGATTGAGGGAACTGGCAACCTTCTTGCTCATGCCACAGCCTACTATAAAGAGCTTTTTGGGCATGGTAGTGGAAACCTTTTTAGATTATCCCCTGATATGTGGCCTGAGAGTGAAAAGCTAGACGCAGAAGATAATATAATCCTAACCGGCGCATTCACAGAAGAGGAGGTGAAAAAAGCCCTAGATAGCATGGATAGTAATCGTGCGCCTGGACCGGACAACATTCCAGCAGAGTTTTATAAACACTGCTGGAATTTTGTGAAAAATGATATCATGCACCTGTTTGAGGCCTTTCACAACAACTCTTTGGATGTGGCCCGTCTCAACTATGGTATCATTACTCTAATCCCTAAGATAAGTGGAGCCAAGAAAATTCAGCAATATAGGCCTATCTGCCTTCTTCGCTGCCCATACAAACTTATCACAAAAGTTTTGGATAACAGAGTGGCTATATTCGCTCACAAGCTTATTAGTAAGCATCAGAATGCATTTATTAAACACAGAAATATTATGGATGTCATACTGACTTTGCACGAAGTTCTTCATCACACGCACCAAAAAAAAGGGTCGGGGTGGTGCTGAAATTAGACTTCGAAAAGGCCTATGATAAAATTAACTGGGACTTTCTGTTGGAATGTCACAAGGTTAGAGGCTTTGGCCCTACCTGGTGCGGTTGGATTCAATTTTTTTTTAAAAATGGGACTGTTAGTATCAAGCTGAATAATGAAACTGGCCCCTACTTCCAGAGTCATAAAGGGGTAAGGCAGGGGGACCCTCATTCACCTTTTTTGTTCAATATAGCTATTGAAGCCCTGTCCAAAATGATCCGCAACGCCCAAGATGAAGGCCTGCTGACAGGCCTTGCCCCGGATTTGATTAATGGGGGGTAGCTATCCTTCAGTATGCTGATGACACTGTCATTTGTTTTGAACATGATAGAGAAGCGGCAATTAACCTCAAACTCTTACTATACATATTTGAACTCATGTCTGGGATTAAGATAAATTTCCTTAAGAGTGAAATACTCTGTGTAGGAGGAGATGATGATCTGTTAACTTTCTACTCTGATCTATTCAATTGCCAGATTGGACACTTTCCTATGAGGTATCTAGGAGTGCCTGTAAGTTTCTCCACTTTGCGAGTTCTTGATTGGAGCTTTGTGGATGACAAATTCCTTAAATGTTGCGAGTCGTGGATTAGTAACGCGGCCTCCTCTGGGGGAAGATTGACACTCCTGAATTCTTCCCTTACTAGTATCATATATTACTACATGTCTATGTTCATGATACCTAAAAAAATTATTGAGAAATTGGACAAGCACAGAAAAAAGTTTTTTTTGGCAGGAAAAAAGTGGTCGAAAAAGATACCACTTGGTGAAATGGTAGAATTTGTAGATCCAAAAGCAAAGGGGGATTAGGAGTCAAAGATCTTCATAAGCAAAATATCAGCCTCCTCACCAAATGGTGGTGGAAGCTGGAGACACAACATGGCCTTTGGCAAGAGGTGGTTCGGGCCAAATATCTTAAGAATGACACAGTTTCCTCGGTGAAGTGTAAATTTGGGGATTCCCCCATTTGGAAAGCCATTTTGAAAGTTAAAGAGACATACTTGGCAGGAAGAGAAGTGGTGATGAAATCTGGAGATATTACTAGGTTGTGGAAAGACACCATTATGGGGGAACCCCCTTTGCAAGATCGATTCCCAGCCTTATTTGGGATTTGTAATTATCAAGAGATTACAGTAGTTGGCTTTAAGAGCTTTGTGGGCAATGATTTCTTTAGAAGACAATTACATCCTCCTCTAGTAGATCAATGGAAAAAGCTGGGAGAGGTGGTTAGATACTGGCCAGGGTCTACGGAACCTGACCAGGTTTGTTGGGCCCTCGGAAAGAAAAAGAAAAATTTTCACTACTAAATCAGTTTATGGTTACCTGGAGAGGCAGCTGGTAGGATGTGATTACAGGTGGATCTGGAAAGCGAAGATACCCCTGAAAATTCAGATTTTCCTTTGGCAATTGTTTCAAGATGCCATTTTGACTAGAGAGGTTATGAAAAAAAGGAACTGGCCTGGGAATCCTAGATGTTCATTTTGTAGGAGCATTGAAACATCTCAGCACCTATTCTTTACTTGTCCAGTGGCTCGGGTTGCCTGGAGAACGATAGGCTGTGTGCTGGGCACAGACCTATGCCCGAATAACATCTGGCAATTTTTTTCTTGGTGCTATGTTTTCTTACCTGATGGAGCCAGATTCTATACCTTTGGACTGGCAGCCGTATGCTGGGCTATCTGGAACAGCCGTAACCAAGTTACTTTTGAGCATAAACAACTTAAAACACCTTTTAATGTGGTGTACTCTGCATGTGGCTTTTTGACATACTGGGCAGGCTTGATGACTGGTGCTGACAAGGAGGCAATGGAGCGTGGTGCCAAGATGCTCAAGACAAACACGTCGGCAATGATGAGAATTTGTGCAGCTCCAACCAGGGCGATGATGGATTGAAGCTGATGACTTCTGGTGATAAGGACTTCATCCCGGTCCGATCTGCTGCCTGGTTCTTTTGCGTATTTTTCACTCCTGTGTGGGTGTTTGTTTGCTCAGCCGTGAGCCGGTGTCCTCGAGTTTGATACTGTTGGTTCGTTTGCTGCATGTGGTTTGTGGGTGGAGTTGAGTGTCACTGGGTTTTCGCCCCGCGATGAGCTGCCCGATGACGGGTGCTTGTGGTGGGTTTCCCAGTGGTGCTCGGAGCTCGCGCTCCCTTTCCGGTTTCCTTTTGGTTGTTGGTAGGTCTTTGCATTTGTTCGTGTGATCTTCGTTAATTGTGGATCGACTGGAACTTTGTATTTCCGTTATGATGAGTAATGGAAAGGGGTGGCGCCCGTCTTAAAAAAAAATGTATAGGCCTCTTGAGTCATATTTGAGTTTCGCGTGCCGTCATTCTCTTTCGGTTGCACGTGTTGACTTGTCTTCTCCGTCACACGTGAGAAGGGGTGTTACATTATACATTGGCTAGTGAATGAAACTTAACATTTTTTACCTGAGTGGAGGCAGTTTTAGGGGAGGAGATACAGTGGTGAGAGATGTGCGACGCGTGATTTTTGGTTGATGTGTTTTTCAGTTACATGCTAAGGTATAATTAATCTCGATTAAGATGTTGTGGAAATGATCGCTGATGTTTCTTTTTCAATTATGTGATATATGGTGTGATGATTTTTTTCCTAATGAAGGTATAATTAAGGTGCAACGATTGTGTTGTGAAGATGATAAAAAATAAGTAGTAAATATATGAATTTGAGGTGATAAAACATTGGGGCAGTCCTGTCCATGATGGATGGTGGATATGTGGCTGAGATATAATATTTCCACCTCAACTCGCTTATTTAATAGTACTGGAGATAAACAGATCTGATATGCTAAAAGGCTTTGAAGATTTTGTGTATACAAAATACTCCCTCCATTTTTATTTACTCTGCATATTAGAGTTGAGTGAAGTCAAACTTCATAAAGTTGGACTAAGTTTATAGAAAAGAATATAAACATTTACCATTAGAAATCTATATGATGTGAAAATACATTCAATAATAAACTTAATTGTATTGAGTTGTTATTGTATATGTTAATCTTTTTATTTATAAACTTTGTCAAAATTTACGTAGCTTGACTTTGACCAAAGCTAATATGCGGACTAAATAAAAACAGAGAGAGTACAAACATACAGGCTGGTGTCTAGGGATAGGAGCCGTCAAAAGGAAAGGTGAAAAAGTTACATCTACAACCTAAATGAAGATCAAGCTTTTCGTGGTTATTAAAAACGCGGAATCTCCTCTCAATGGTCATGTGTTTAGTATTTAAACGCTTAATGCATGTGTTGTGACTGTAATAAACTTTTCATTTTTGTATTCACGAGAGAAGAGTTGAAGTCTTCATTGGAGTATACATTAAGATTTTTTTTATTGTGCCGACGTTCACTAGGAGGGCATGGCAAAACAAACGTTTTATAGGAAATTTTAGGTGTTGTGAGGATGGCAAATCCCTCATGAAGCATGACATATCCTGACAAGAAAATTGAACTGGATGAATTCACCATGCTTGCTTGAGAAATTTGCCGTCCACGGACAACATAAATTGCCATGAAAATCGTTCCCTTTGCCATGCCATCCGAGCGAACACTCGCTGGTTATAAATTCCTATATCAAAGTGGCTCAACCGCCATGGTAAACAAACCTGGTAGATTCATTTTTTTTAATACAGTATAGACACAAGCGTTCATATATATGTACATACACTCATTCATATGAACGCACACATGGCATCCTATCTTTATGAGCACGTTTGAAAGATTGAGCCGACATATCATCTTGAGATTTATGAAGTCGTCATAGGCGTCCCGTCGTCGACGGGAACATTTCCTCGCACTAAAAGCGCATTGTTGGAAATCCTGAAATAAATTCATACATAATGCGAGAGGGTTTGAACTCTGTTAGACTGGGGATATCACTATCTCTCTAACCATCTAACCATATGTTGGTACATTGGAAGGTGCTCTTTTGATCGGGCGAGTTAGTTAATACTAGTTGGTTAGACAAGGAGAACACCGCGGGAAAAAAGCTGCTCTATTTGGATAGAACACGCGCTCGTGGGTGGAGTAATCTCTGGACGTCATTGTCCGTGGATCTTCTCCGTGGCCGATGGATGGAGCGTTGCCGCACATGATCACTTCACGGGGAGGGGATGCATGCCGATGCCGGTGACGTGATGCTAGCTGTACTACGCCGGATCGATCCGTCCAAGCTGGCTCGCGCGTCATCTCGTCTCCGGCCTCCACGAGATGGTATCTGGATTGCCAGATCAAACCGCGGAGGAGGATTAATAAGTTAACTTATCTCCAGATTACATATAGCTAGCCACGTTTAGTACGAGCAGCAGTAGATATACTAGTAGTAGTAGTAGGCTAAGTTTACTACTAGTAGTGTATAATTGTGTGGATCAATCTTCACATAAAGATAGTGGACATTGACATCCCCGCGGCCTAGCTATTACTAGTAGATTTGATTGGTACTTCGGGGAGACGGCAGTACAGAGCAAGAAGCACAACGAACTCCAAGGTTTTCACCAAGAATGCCTTCTTCTTCTTCTTCTTCTTCTTTGACTCTAGAACTAGACACATGCAAGAGAGACCTGGACGTACGGATCAAATAAGGGGCCAGGATTCAGTTCCAGTGCCAGTGAATTTGGATTCAATCCTAAGTAAGTTTGGATTTATGTAGTAGGAGATGTTTTTCTTTTCATTTCATGTTTACCCTTGGCGGGCGCACATGCATGCAGGCATCCTGACTCTCATGTCATCGAACCTGGAGACATCACATCACATGCTTGCCAAAGTCAGCGCCATACCGCGTGCACTGGCTCAGGGTACGAAGCCACACACAACACAGCCATTAACAACGGAGCAAGACAGTGTAATATCGTGCATATGGGTGGGGTGAGGAATCTTCCCATGTGTGACACCCCCGCCCCGAGGTTCATCCGATTCTAACCGAAATTTCCAAAGCAGCTAGTAGACACCAGCAACCTACCATAAAAATCGGAAAGCACTTCCCGTCAAAATAATAATAATCGGAAAACACTTATTGAAACATATAGGGTTTTATGATGTTCCCAAATTAATACTATGAACCATTCATTTTTTCCGACCAAGTGGCAAGTATTATAAGTATTGTGTTTAAAAATATATATAAGTAGTACTGTGCTAGTATAGGTCTAATATGTATTTTTGTACTCATACAAACAAGGAAGTGAACTATGGCATTAAAGCACATGCATAAATATATAAAGTTGTAACAACAGTTTTAGGTGCTATACGTAAGTATACCAAGTATGTGCATTAAAGGTTTCAAAAAAGTATGTGTATTACTAATTAATTATCCAGTTGAGAGAAACTATTTTATAACATTTGTAATACATACAACAAATGGCTTATGCATTTAGCATATCTTTAAGAAATATGAAATCTATCTCTTGTACAACCAATTACGTGGTAAAACAGAAAATTATGCATACTTTAAAACAAGATTCATATGCATGCCGTGTGCTACACTGAACTAACATTAGTTTTAAAAAAGCAAACATAGCGTATGAAAATCTCTATATTTGAAAAGAGCAAACATTTCATTTATAATTATTTTCAAACTTGTTAGACTTACCATTTACTATAGCCAATTTACCCTCAACGAGTTGACCTCTAGAATTGAATTCTCCTCTTACCGCTCGGTAGGTAAGTGGAAGGATCATAAAATTTCTCCGAAGGTTATATGCTAAACGAAAAACAAGCAAGTTCAAATATGTTTGTAAATTTTGATTCTAGAATATGATCATGTGCAAGCCGCATAAAAGTCACATGGTGAATTTTATTTTAAAGTGAATTGCACAGTAGTAAATATTGTACAACAACTCACTCTGTAAGTTTTGCTCAACTCATAAATGTTATTTATTTTTACAAACAAAATTACATGGACCTGGTCCTCCCTTAATCTAGATGTATATTGCTTTTCATATTTTTCCTCCTATGCATGTATTTCTTTTACTAAGTTTCCTGACACATATTCAATTTTTTTAACACAGTACAATCGTAGATGCTAATATACACTAACCCCTATGAAAGCACACTCGCACATCCTATTCGTATGAGCGCCTTTGAAATACTGAGCCGGCACAACATCTTGATATTGACAAAGTCATCATAGGCGCCTCGAAGTCGACGGTAACATCTCCTCCCACCGAACGAACATTGCCAAAAGATTAAAATAATAAAAGAAAAATGCGAGCGCCAATGGCAAGTTTAGGACTTGAATCTTGGTGGGCTAGTTCCATCACAAGGAACCAAACCATCTGACACATGTACAATGTTATTTTTTATGCGGGGTAAAGGGAATTTTATTTCATGAGTGCAGTTACTGTCAGAGGCAAAAGTTTCTTCATACATGGGGTCCTTGATGCAACCACATAGCCATGATACACTCCGTTCGACTATAATTCGCCAAACAATCGACAACTCTATTTTATTCCCTACTATTTACGAGGAATAAACTCCATATCTACCATTAAAGCTTTGATCTCTGCAACAAGATGACTGTATGCCGAACGAATAAGTCCATCGCCAGTAATACATGATAAGGTCTCCGTGGAGTCAGATTGGACAATTACGACGAGCTAGAGTGTTGTAGGCTTGTAGCGCCAAAGCCATCCCATGCATGATTGCACGGATTTCAACCTTCAGGGCGTCATTGTAGTTAAACACAAATCGACAAGCTGCAAAAAATGACGGACCCATCATATCGCTGCACGATCATGCCTGCCGCCGCCGCCCAACTCTATCAAAAAGGAACCATCCACAGGCAAGGCAACCTGTACGATGCTAACAAAGCCTTCAAAAAAATTTGTTAACATATTCTTCATGGACATTGCCCAATTATACCCTGCAAAAAAATTACTACTAAAATTTCTATTTTATCCTTTATAACCAACTAAAATTTCAATTTCACGTGTATTCATAGTACTCACTCCGTCCTTGAAAGGGTGTACTTTCAACTTTGTTGGAGGGTCAAAATATCTTAAAATTTGATCGAGTTTGTAAGAAAATATATCAATGCTTGTGAAATCAAATAGGTAGTATGTGATGAAAATATATTTTATCATGAATCTAATGTAATTTGATGGTATAAATGTTGGTCTATTATTGTGTAATATGGTTAAACGTAAAAAAAGTTTGACTGTTGGAAGTACGCTCTTTTAAGGATGGAAGGAGTAGACACCATAAACTGCATGGATTTATAAGGATCAGTTATAGTAAATCACTATTTTCTCGACCTCAGTTCGGAAATATAGCAACCAATTAAACATGTCTCTAAGCGCCGTTAAGATTGTCCTCTACTTAACCGCGAAGGCCCAGCAAACAAAAAGAGTAAAAAAAAAAGCCGCATAAAACGCAGGGCCCCCCTCCCCCTGGGATCGTCGTCCTCCCCACACTCCCACGCGCCCCCCGATACAACACAACGCTCCTCTCTCTCTCTCCCCCATCTCTCGCTGTCCTCCGCGGCAAGTCAAGTGGAACGCGAATCGAAAAGCAGCGGCCGGAGGCGGAAGGGAGCGTGACGCCGCCGCCCGCCATGAGGCTCCTCGTCCCCGACGGCGCGCGCCAGCACTCCGAGGCCGCGACGCCGCGCCGGCACCGCCCGCCGCCCGAGGCGCCGCCGGAGGCCAGCGGCAGGACGGTGGCGGTCGGGATCAGGTGGGACGCCGCCAGCCGCGAGCTCCTCACCTGGGCGCTCGTCAAGGTCGCCAATGCCGGCGACCGCGTCGTCGCCCTCCACGTCGCCGCCGGTGCGTCCCCCCTCTCTCTCCCCGGCCCAGCGCCGCCGGTCGCCCGCGTCTCTAATTTCCTCGCCGTCAGTTTTTACCAAGTTCGAGTTCCGTGGTTGCGAAAAAAATTCCTTCGGTCTTGTCTCTTGTCATGAGATTAATCTCCTCCCTTTTCCTGCCTTTTCGTTCAGGAGGCGGAGGAGGGGCTGGGCTGGAGGAGAGGAGGAAGGCCGCGGATTCGCTCGCGACGGTGCTCGCCGTGTACGACGGCTTCTGCAACCTCAAGCAGGTCCGTCCCTCCCTCCCTGCTTCCCAAAACGCTCTCTATTTTTTTGTTACCGCTACTTTATCTATTATTATTCGCGGGAGTAACTTCCGGATTCCTATTCAATGGCTGCGGTTCATCAAAGCACTTGCCTTTTTCGTCACGGAGAGCTGCCAATTTGACCCGTCATTAATTTGCAGGCCATCCAATTTTATGTCTCAAACTTAAAACTTTCCACCTCTTCGGTACCATTTGATGCTGACAATAGCTTACCGGGTGGTCCAACTCTTGTGTTTTCATTCAGTTTTGGCGGCTTGAAATTTTTGGCACCTCTTAATTTTCACCTCCAACCATTAAATTTTTACTGCCACTGCTTGTCAAGTCAATCTGCAAGAGGTTGAGGGACCAGGACTTTGTAGCCCTTTGATCCTACCACCGGGAATTTGCCTCAAAATTAACTCTCTCTCTTTTAAAGTTTTTCCTCCTCAAAATTCTCATCGCTTTGTTGTTCCACTTACCTTCGGCAGATCAATTTGGAGCTCAAGGTCTGCGCAGGATCGTCTATCCGGAAAACTCTGGTTAAAGAGGCGGCTTCATGTGGTGCTGCGCATCTGATCCTCGGTGTCGCAAAGAATTCTCGGTCTTTTGGGTACTGAATTTCGCACATTCTCCATTCCTTGTTGCTAAATTGGTCCAAATTAGTTTGTTCCTCATATTAGTGTCCTTGTTTCTTTTCAACTTTCCATCAGATCCTCCTCCACTTCAGTTGCCAAGTACTGTGCAAAGAGAGTTCCCACGAGTTGCTCGGTTCTTGCTGTCAACAATGGCAAGATTATTTACCAAAGAGCTGCAGCACGCGAAGAACCATTCAATAGCACTAGCGCACGTAAGTCAGTCAACCATATCACTTGCATTTGTTCATTTCCCTGTCTGTGGTTGCCATGAGTATGCTTAAACTCTGTAACTGGAATGCAGCCGAGACTCCAAGGAGGAGTTACCGCAAGCTTTTGACTTCCCTGATAGGAGAGAGATCTCAGGATGAATGTATAAAGGATAACAGGTCCATTTCTCGGGCTGTCACCATGCCAATGAGGTCTCACACATCGCCAAAGGAAGTTTCGCTAGCATTGGTTCCAGTTAAGGTTAGCCGACGTGAATCGCCAGAAGTAGCAACTGGCTGGCCATTCCTAAGGAAGAAGTTATTGCCAAACCGACAGGATGCGTTGTCTGACAAGCCCAAGATGTCTGTGGTGCAGTGGGCAATGCGGCTTCCGAGCAGGTATTCAGCTGTTTCGCCGGTCCATGTTGAACACAGAGCCACGAGACCAGACTCAACCAACAATGTCAGTCGTATCTTGCGTGATAGGGTAGTTATCCCCTCCAGAAGCAATTCAGGAGGCACTTCTGTTGTGATTGAGGAATTGGATAAAGAAATTCCAGAGGAGCTGATCTCACTCAAAGAGAAATTCTTATCCCTTTATTCTTCGTACAGTTACAATGAGCTTGCAGATATCACTTCCAATTTTTCATCTGGTATGTGTTTCATATTGATTTCTATTATTCCCACTTCCCTAGACATGTCATGTTTAGCCATTAGGTGCTTGTTTGCGCAGAGTGTATAGTTGGACAAGGTGGCACGAGCCAAGTCTACAAAGGTTGTTTGACAAATGGCAAGGAGTTGGCAGTGAAGATCCTGAAGTATTCCGATGAGGTACTGAAGGAGTTCACATCAGAGATCGAGATTGTCAGCTCCGTCGTTCACAAGAACATCATATCCATCACTGGCTTCTCCTTCAAGAACAATGATCTTCTATTGGTATATGAATACTTGCAAAGAGGCAGCCTAGAAGAAATACTGCATGGTATGTTCCATAGCTTGTGTCACCTGTTTTCTCCTTGTGCTGTTTCCATGAAAAAACTCATCTTATTGTTAACGTGATGTAGGTGAGAAAGAATGTAAAAGCATGTTTGGTTGGACCGAGAGGTTCAATGTGGCGGTAGGTGTTGCACATGCACTGGATTATCTCCATGGTAACGGCAACAGTCGCCCAGTGATCCATAGGGATGTCAAGTCGTCAAATATCCTCGTCTCAGAGGATTTTGAGCCAAAGGTAAACCTATCACCCTGTTCCACAACATGCTTCAGTTCTTGTGCGGCATCAAATTAGCTGAATCAAGATATCTACGTTTGTGTGATGCAGTTATCAGACTTTGGCCTTGCGCTTTGGGCCGCTGATGCAACACCCCAGATCACATGCAATGATGTAGCAGGAACTTTTGGGTTAGCTAGCTGATCATGTGCACACTAGCTTTCCCTTTTTTATGCTCTGCTGCAACATTTGCTTTACTGATGTATGTATACATACCTTCCCCCAGGTACTTGGCTCCTGAATACTTCATGCATGGCAAGGTGAACGACAAAATCGATGTTTTTGCTTTTGGTGTTGTTCTTCTTGAACTCGTCTCAGGCAGGAAACCGCTGTGCACTGGTTGTCCGAAAGGCCAGGAGAGCCTAGTTATGTGGGTAAGTGCATCATCCCTATGCAACACCCCAGATCACATGCTGCTTGTTTGTTTGAAAATAAAAATTTGCTTGATCTATTGTAAACAATGGTTCCTTCCTGTAGTTTTAACAGAGAATTTGGTTGTTTGTGTTGTATAGGCGAATTCTATCATCCAAGGAGGAAAGCTCACGCAACTGGCAGATCCTAGCTTGCCTACCGAAGGCCATAACGATGAAATTGAGAGGATGACACTTGCTGCTTCGCTCTGCATCAGACCGACGCCTCAACACCGTCCTCATATCACAGTGGTGAGATTTCGTCTGTGATGCATATAGATTGCGCCATTTATCATGTTGTGCATTTCCTTTGTACTCCCATCTTACAAGCTTCCATCTGTAAACATCAGGTTTTGAAGCTACTTGATGGCGACAATGACATTCTCAAGTGGGCTAGATCTCATGTCGGTTTATCATACGATAGCGATGGTGACGAAGACGACGTCGTCACGCTCGCGCCACCGCCGGAGAACAGCACCAACATCCAGTCGTACATCAATCTCGCCTTTGACGTGGACGACGACTCCGCCTCGGTGAGCAGCAACGACTTCATCACGGCAAACACGTCCCTGGAAGAGTACCTACAGGGAAGATGGAGTCGATCGTCGAGCTTCGACTGACCGGCAGCAGATCCATGGCAGAGTTGGTGCCCAAGTTTTGTTCATAGAGATCCTTCCCCTCTCCCACTTCCTAAGTTAACCTGTTGCTCCTTGGGTGAGAGGCGGCACATGCGATGCAACGCCCTCCTCAGGGTCTATGTTCTGATCATTATTTCTTGTTTATTTTTCTTCCCCCTAGAGTTGTTATGAGTGTAATGTTCTCACCCGAAGGATGAGACGAGGAATAAAGTAGAGCAGGGAGAATGTAACCGTGGGTTGTTTGCCCACACCACACCCAAATCATTAGTGATTGTTCCGCCCTCTGCTCACTTGTTAAGAGTAAGATCATCATGAGACTGAGACTGCCAAACGTGTTTGGTATGAGAGAATATTTACTGCTGAATTTCACTGTGGATGTTGAATTGCTTCTGCTAGTGCCTTGTGTTAATTACCCATCACATCGCTCCAGATCATGAATAAGGTCAGGATCAATGTATCCACACCCAGATCCTGCTAGCATATTATTAATCCAGGCTTGTGCTCCACGATGATGCTTCTGCTTGTGCATCCATTATACAATGAAGTGCCAGTGATTCTGATAACTAACTAATGGGTGTCTGCTTCGGCATGGCATCTCATGGTCCCGACTCCTGAGCAGGTCGGTCCAACCAACGAACAGAGCTCATCATCATTAAAAGGAAAGAAAAGAGAAGATGGTGCAGGAGGAGTAAAGCTGCCCTACTAGTAGTAGGATACTAAATCATTTGGTGATCGCAGGCACAGTTGGGACATGTTGCATCACATGGGCCTGGGGCTGGGGCTGGGGGAATCACATTCACTTCACACTCACATGAACCAACCAACCAACCAACCCCCCTGGATGTTAGTACTGCATGAGAGGAGAGAACCGACAATGGCAGGATTCTTGGGAGCGTTACCTGTGCACGCCAACATCGACGAGAAGCTTGGCGACACACAGCGAATAATGGGGACACGCACTTATTATGGCACGCATGGATGAGCAAAACAAACCGCAAGCAATCAGAGTAACTTAAGGCCCTCCTGAACATGCTAATAGTTCAGTGTAACTTAAGGCCCTCCTGGATTGCAGGAATTTTGTACGATTTCAATCCTTTGGAATTTTTCCTAAGGATTGCCTTTGGATCGAGGAATGATGGCACCCAAATCCGTATGGAATGGATCGTTATGCTTCAATTTCATAGGAATTTGAACATCCACTCCAACCTCATTTTTAGACTTACTCGTGGAGGATCGAGGCGCTTTTCTTATGTTTTTTTCCCCTACATTTCATCCAAATGACTATTCTTGCGATTTTCCTATGTTTTTGTAATCCTCTGTTTCGCTTTGTGAGCCCCATCAGATTCCTGAGTTTTTCACATTCCTGTGTTTCACAATTCTGCCATTCAACTCATGCGAAACTACGAACTTTGGACGATGGAGATTGAACGGTGCTATCCAAGCTTGCTCTGCGCATGGACGGCTTGATTGCTGCATCATTAGAAAATCGTTCAGAGTTTGCCGTGTGTGTAGCAGCATTCTAACTCATATCAGAGGCTAGAGGAGCGATGCAAAACATCGAGCCGAAACTTCCAAAATGGAGACGAAACTCTTGGCCCGGTCATTGGCTGCTTCACCCCCGGGGCAACGGGTGGGTATTTTAGCCGAGAACCGAATTCCAAACTGAAAAAAACCCGGGACTGAAGCCTAGACAACCGAAATTAGCTCAGTCAGTTCGGTTTTAACCCTGTGTTAATACGAGATTTTTTACCCTATTGAAGTTGACAGGATTCTTCTTACCCCTTAGCGATCATATGGATGAAGATTTTGTGGCATGGCACTATATAAAGTCATACACGTTCTTGGTTAGGTCAGCATATTATGTTGAATGGGATCATTCTCACCGGCATAGACTTACCTGTACTGATGGTCAAGGTACATCGTCACGGAACCCAGTTTGGGAAATTCCATGGAAGTTGCAGGTACTGAGTAAAGTGGATTTTTTTGTGTGGAATGCTCTCTATGGGCACATCCGTACTTCACAATGTCCATTATGTTCTATGGGTCTGGAGGACGTCTTACACTTGATGTTTACTTGTGCACGAGTGAAGCAATTGTGGGCTCCCCTGGGTCTTCTAAAAATTATTGAAGAAGCGTCATGTATAGATAGATCCAGATCCGTTGTGTTTGAAGAGCTGCTGCGTCGAACTAGTAACAAATCACCAATTCTTGGTCATGTTGGTCTTAAAGAGCTGATTGCAGTTAGGGCATGGTATGTATGGTGGCAGCGACAGGAGTTTGTTAAGGGGGATCTGTAGCCCCGCTGCCTCACACATCTTTTACTTTAAGCTCTAGCAAGCAAGCAATTTTGCAAGCGCACATTCATGGACCAAGCAAGAAGAACTCACTTGGATAAAAACCACCAAATGATGTATACAAGCTGAATGTAGATGCCACTCTTAAGAATAAAGGCAGAGGAGGTGTAAGAGCGGTTATTCGAAATGATAAAGGCGAGGCCATAGCTGGTGCATGTTGGCCTCTTCACCACCTGTTAGATGTAGCAATAGCAGAAGCTAAAGCACTACAACATGGCTTAAACACCATTGAAGACTTGGGGTATATTCCAGTCAATGTAGAATCGGATTCCTTGGAACTTGTTCAAGCTTTCAATGGCACAACTCAGATTTGGTGTCCTTACGCGGCTATACTTGTAGATTGGTTTCAAATAGCTCAGAGGATTGGTGATATTTTCTTGCAACACTACAACTGAGAAGCAAATCACGTGGCACACAATTTAGCTAGGCATACTAGTATTTCAAACTCTACTGTCTTTTGGATGATACCCCACCTACTTTTATTGTTTCTGATGTAATAAACGATGTATCTCCTTTTAAAGCGAAATAAAGTGCATCATGAAGGATTTTCCTTAAAAAAAACTTTGTTAACCGAAATGACTGAAGAAACCGAAAAAACTAGTAACAAACCAACTCCACGCATTAGGCCCGTAGCCTACTAGTGACTAGTCAGCTTACATGTGTCAATTTGGGCCTTCAGAAAATCACAAGCGTTAGCTCTCCAGGCTGCACAGCCGCCAAATCCTACTTCGTCTTCTTCTTTCTTCGTTTTTTCCCCTATTCCCTTTTAATTTCTTTTTTCAAATTCATGAAAAAAAATTGCGAAAGAAATTCGTGAACTTTTTTTCTTGAAAGTAGATACTTTTTTTTCAAAATCGAGGAACTTTTTTCAAAGTAGCGATTTTTTAAAAAAATCGCTGAACTTGTTTTAAAATTAACAAACTGTTTTCCATAACTGATTTTTTAATTCATGGGTTTTTTCAAATCGGTGAACTTTTTTAAAAGTTTGAGGAACTTCTTTGAAAATCCGCGAACTTTTTAGAGTCCGTGAGCATTTTATTTTTGAATTCTATTTTTTGATTTTTTTTAAAAAGTCAATGGCCAATGGTTGACCGGTCTACCACTACCAGTCAACCACGAAACGATGGAGCTTATTTTCTTTTTCATCAGTAAAGGAAACAATCGAGCAGGGAAAGGCAGGGAAGCGGGGAACTCCTAGTCGGCGCCTTAAGCGCCGGCTAGGAGAAACGGCGCCCACACGCCCTGCAGGTTGGGCCGGCCCACGAAATGCGTCGAACAGTAAATTAGCACAGAAAATCCCTCCAAAAAAGTAATCTCACCGTCCCATAATGTAAGACACTTTTTGACACTAGTGTAGTGTCAAAAAACGTCTTACATTATGGGACGGAGGGAGTAGCTACTAACGGGATTCAAACTCACGCAGTTCGCTCCACAACAAAACTCGCCAACCACTGGAGCCACTGGCCTTGAGCAATTATAAACAGCGTGAAACAATAAATAACATGGTCGCAATGATATTTGTTGCACATAACCATGTACTGTATTGTGTCAGTTTTTTGGGAAAAAATCGAGATTAGAATAAGTTACTGAATTTTGGAAAAAGTTCATCATTTTTTAAGAAAAGTTCACAAACTTGAAAAGTTCATTGATTTTCAAAAAGTGTTCATCAAATTTGAAAAATATATTCATAGATTTAAAAATAAATCATAGAAATGGGAAAAAAGTTCATGAATTTTCAAAAAAATACAAATTTGAAAAAAGTTCATCCAATTTGGAAAAAGTTCATCGAATTTGAAAAAAAATCATTAAAATTTTAAAAAGTCATCGAATTTGGAAAAAGTTCATTGAATTTGAAAAAAATTCAGCCAATTTTAAAAAATGTTCATCGATTTGAAGAAAAAGTTCACGAATTGTAAAAAAATCATCAAGCCAGGAAGAAGAAAATGAAAAAAGAAAAAACAGAAACAAAAACAAAAAACAAAAAAAAGAATAAAGAAGGTAAAATGAAAGAAGAAATAAGAAAAGACGTATAAGGATGTTAGTCAATAGGTCGGGCATGGTGGCGCGGTGTTTACTCTCTGCTACCTCGTAGTGGAGGTCGGGAGTTCGATTCCTCGCTGTGTCGCTTCTTTTTTTGCATCTACAAAATGGGAAGGAAGAAAGTGCAGAATACACATTAACGGGCGTCTGCAGCGCTAAATAGGATTCTCCTTAAATTGGCGCCGCCACGCACAGGGAGGCAACCTGACTGGCCGGCCCATCGAGCTGTTCTGTGGGAAGAAAAAGGAAGCAAAAAAAAGGCGCAATGCAAGGAGTCAAACTAGCGACCAGCAAATTGCGACTGAGCGCTTCTGGCCACTCCAGCTGACTAGCGTCCCATGCAATAGAACAACGCACATTAATAATAGCATGACTGTACAACCAGACTGATGCACTATATCCAACCGGAATTAGTTACTATAGTCATCATCTAACAAAAAGGTGTACATTTCTACTGAAAGTGTATATTTCGAAAAATGCGTGAATTTCTGAACAAATTTTCCTAAACAGGAATATTTTTTTGCATATGCGAGAAAAATTGAAATTGCAGAAAGTTTTGTTTTAAAACTTGAACCTCTTTTGAAGTTGTGAACAAATTATGAAATTCCGATCAAAATTTTCAAACCATGAATTTATTTTGAATTTGTGAACAAATATTTTAAAAATAGAATATTTCATGACATTCCAAATAAAAATTTGAAACCGCGAACATTTTTTGAATTTATGAACAAAAATTTAAAAATGCAACATTCCATGGGACATCTAACAAAAAGTTTGCAAAAGTGAACATTTTCTGAAATTCTTGAACACTTTTTGAAACGTGAACATTTTTTGAATTTAAGACTAAATTTGCAACTGTGAACATTTTTTGCCATTCCAGAATTTTTTTGAAACAAGAACATTTTTAAATCAATGTTTTTTTTAAAATACAGGAACATTTTTTGAAATTCCTGTATTTTTTCCGAAATTCAAACATTTTTTAATTTGTGAACATATTTTTAAATAAAATAAAAAGGAAAGAAAATAAACAGAAAAGGGAAAAAGAGAAAAGAAAGAAACAGAAAACCAAAAAATAGAAAAAAAAACAAATAGAAAAACCAAAAAAACTCGGTTCAGAAAACCCTCTAGAAGGTTTCGAAAACCAATAAAAACCGGGGGATTCAAACCCGGGACCAGCAGAACATGCGGGCGTGCTGCTACCACTGCAGCAAGCTCACTTTAACGAAAAAATTGCAGGCCGAAACTTAAAGAACGAGCGACTGTGACAAAACTTAAACACTCATTCAAAAAAATCCCCCAAAAATTATGTGAACTAGAGGATCGAACACACGACATGCAGAGAGTCAACCACGTCCAAAATATGAAAAATGCAATTGAAAAATGCAATCATTTTCCTAAATTATTATTTTCTTTTCAAAACATGAACATCTTATGAAATTCCCTAACATTCTTTTAATGTGCGAACAAAATCTTGAACTCATGAATATCTTTGAATTTGCGAAGGAATTTTGACAAGAGGAACATTATTTGAAAAACAAGAATCATTTTCAAAATTATGAACAATTTTTTCGACAGGGCATTTTATGAAATTCCCCAGACCTTTTCTGAAGTTGCGAACATTTTCTGAAAATTGCAAACATTTTTTGGAAATGCAGACATTCACAAAATTCCCCAATATTTTTGAATTTGTGAACAAATTTTGAAAACAAAATCATTTGAATTTGTGTTTTTTATAAACTAGAACATTTGTCGAATATTGCATACATTTTTTGAAATTATGAACATTTTTTCCAAGACACAAACCTTTACGAACTTCCCTGAACATTTTTTGAATTTTTGAACAAGTTTTGAAAACAAGAACATGTTTTCTGAATTTGTGAAAAAATTATGAAAACAGGAACTTTTTCTGAATTTTGTGAACAATATTGAAAATGGGAACATTTTTTAAAATTCCTGAGCAATTTCTAAGTTGCGAATAAAATTTTAAAACACGAACATTTTTTGAATTTGTCAAGAAATTCTAAAATATTAATATTTTCAACATTTTGAACAAATTTTGAAAACGGGAACATATTTTTGAAACCAAACATTTCGTAGTTTGTGAACAAAATTTAAAAAGGTGAACGCTTTTTGAAATTTAGAACATTTTTCAAAATTAAGTGAACAATTTTTGAAATTGAAAATTTATGAAATTTCTGAACGAAAATTTGAAAACAGGAAAAATTTCTAAAAGATTGAACATAAATTTGGAAATTATATTTTTTTAAAGATTGAATAATTTTTAAATTTCTGTAAAAATTTGACAACCAGAACGATATTTAAGTTTGTGAACATATTTTCAAACATGCGAACATATTTTGAATTCTAAAATTTTATAAATTTACAAACAAAAATTGAAAACAAGCATAGTTTTTGAAACTTTAAATAATTTTTTGAAAAATGCAATCTTTATTGAAATTTTTGTACAGTTTTGTGAAACAAACAGAAAAAGGAAAATGGAATCACGAAAAAGAAATAAAACGAAAAAACGAAAAATAAAACACAATAGAAAACCAAAAAACCGCAAAGGAACGAACACAGAAAAAAACCTGGTTTAGGGAACCTTCTAGAAGAAGGTTCCTAAAACCGGTTGACCACACCTGTGTAAATCTTGAAGTTGGCCGGCCCATGTTTGTCGCTTGCATCACTGCCCTGTGCGGTAGCCTAACAGTTTACAGCAGCGAGCGGCGAATGGGGATTTCCGGATTTTTCATGGAAGTGTGCATCGTGCGCGAGCTCAGGGGCTCCTTCTTGGGCTTGCCCACGTGTGCCAGTGAGGAGCTCTCTGCACAGCCCTGCCTGCACAAGTGTCTCAAGACCTGCACACAATGCATCTCTTAGGGTGCGTTTGATTATCTGCATAATTTTTGCCCATTTGCGTACTTTGTTTCAGTTAAGCCTGGTTGATCATATACAAGCAAAAAATCAACTGTATGTTGATTGATTACCTGCATGTCCTCTTCCTGCATTATAGCAAGGCCTCTTTGCATCATGTTTGGTTGCTCGCATTGATTGTACTCATACGAGTGCACATTATTTGGTTGCATACGTTGGATATGTTTAAAAGTTGACAGCTACATATAACACACAGTTACATAGTGCCATAGCGATTGCGGTGGACAATGGTGGCGACGAAGCGGTTCAGCAACGTGAGGTTCGCGCTCGGCTGTGGCTGCAAAGACACCAAGGCCGCCGGCTATGGCCTCTGATTCGCCAGAGTTGCAGATGTGCAAAGTACACATCAAGCTAAAGATGAATCAATACAAGAGTGTGCTCTGAATTAGAAATAGTACCACCAGATTTAGGTGAACAAACGATGAATTGATCTAACTCGCTCCGGGGAGCACCGGAGCCCACGACGCGCGCCATGGGGTCCGTGTCCTTGAAATTGCTGGCGGCCCGCCGCCGGCACGGCCGGGCCCTCTCCTGCCTCTACCCACCGATGCTGCTCTCCCTCCTCTCCACCAACCTTCTCGTCTTCTTCCCGCCCCCTCCCCGACACGACCCAGCCACCGGCATCTCCTCCGCCTCCTCCAACCTCTCCGCGCACGTCACCGCCATCACGCGCGAGATCGGCGGCGCCTCCTCCTCCGGTTCCCGCCTCCCGGGCGGCCTGCCCCGGGAGCTGCTGCTCTTCCCCACCCAGCACGCGCTCCCGCTCGGCCGCGACGCGCGGACGGGGCTCCCCCACATGCTGGCCTCCGCTGCCCCGCCGCTGGTGCCTCTGCTGCGGGCTCCGCGCCCTACTACCGGCCTCCGGCATGGGCCTCGATCACCGCCGCTGGGCGGGCCCTCCACGCGGCGGCCATAAGTTCCTCGTCGACGATGTGCTGCGCCTAAGCGCATGCAAGATCCGGATCGGCTTCGATATCGCCGGCGGCGCCGCCAACTTCGCCGCCCGAACGAGGGACCGGGTGTTGCGCGATGGTGGGCTGCTCTGGATCGACAACTATCTGTGCCGGAGCGACAAGAGGAAGAAAGGAGATTAGGGAGAGTTTAACGGAGGTAGGAGAAGATAGCACATACATGGTGTATACTAGTTGTATACTCTGGTGCAACGGGACACATCACGTGTGTCTGATGTAGTTCGCCTCACCCTGCCTCGCTGGAAACGGCCGATTCGGTGGTTTCTAGCGGGCCTGGCTGAGAGATGTTTTAGTTTCGTGCTATGCGGGTTAAAGAGTAAAAGCAGGTTACCAAATAGCTTAATTTTACCCCGCGCAGGCCTGGCCGGGTTTAATGCGAGCAACCAAACGCGCCCTTATCCATTGACCGGGCAGGTTGAGGCGCCGCCCACAAGATCTAGCAGGCATATGCCTGCCGCACCTCACCTGCTTGATCCCGACAGTTGGCATCGGCATCGCAGCATCTCCTCCCCTCCTCGTCCATAGTGATTGCCCCCAACTAGAACTTGGATCCTGCAAATGATACGTCTTCAATGTATCCGTAATTTTTTACTGTTTCATGCTATTATATTATCTGTTTTGGGTGTTGTATATGCATTAATATGCTATTCTATACCTAATACCTAATATTATTAAAAACGAAGGCTTTCAAGGTTCTCCATACGTCATTGCCTTATATCCGTTGATTTTTTGTTAACCATAAAATTTAATGGTTGAGATTTAAAAGTAGACCTACATAACGTCATGTGAAATATAAAGCATATACACAACCTATCATTGACACGTCTATGGAGAGTTCCTGTCTTGGGATTCTAAGAATTCAGTCCGACACTAAACAGTAGAAACAATGGAAAAATAGGATACGCCGCGTATACTACATGGAATAGTGCGTGTTTGGCGGGCCCAACGGGTGAAGTGGGTGTCCTGCAGCGCGTGGGCGGCATCCTTATCCATGGACCAGATCATTGTGTGTGTTACTGAGTAACAGATCAGATCGGTCGTACATGCCATTCTCGAAAACCTGGGTCGTGCAAGCATCGATCTCTAGGTACGTGCGCCTGCATAATCGTTTCCATATACTGTATATGGGTTTTATGTGGAGTCAGTTTCTTATGATCGCAGTTCTAGGACACTTCCAGCGCGGAGGCGTCGGTCGATGCATGGAGCACCACTGGCCTGCCGGAGGAAGCAGACCAGGCCGTAGACGAGGTGATCGGGAAAGGCACTTCTGCTTCGTGCCGGACTTCAAGCGCTATGTCTAAAATCTGAATGTTGTTCGGACATGATATGCAAGCAGGAGGTGGGGGACAAGGTAGGGCATCCAACTGCCGCGGCACTGGTCGACGATGATGGAGGTGTCTCCGATGTGGAGGATGGTTCGTACGTCGTGTATGTTGCATATGCCATGGAAGATGTTGACTCGACTCGGAAGGGGAGGTGAGCGACAGGGGAAGGGTGAAGGGGAAGGCGATCGAGTGGAGAGGTGAGAGAAGGGGAAGGGTGAATTGAGTGAAGAGACAGAAAGGCGAAGAGATTAGAGTAATTATTCTTTGGACGGTGCCAGGAAAAGAGATTTTCACTTTTATTTCTAGGGATAGAAGGTTGCGCTTTGGTGTGCTAATTGAAGAAAAACGATGACGTGGCAAACTGATGAAGTGGATAGGTTGTATGTAAAGATAAATATGGTAGTGAGGATGGATCTCTTATGTGGATTGGGCAATTGACAACTGGAACAAACCGAGATGAGAGTAGCAAGAGATGGCTAGAGGAACACTACATATGGCCACACGGGTGGACCCACATTGGCCCAACCTGTGTCTGATACGTCCGTTTTGCATCATGTTTACCTACTGTTATTTATAATGTTTTTATGCATAATAATGATTTTTGGAGTAATTGTAATGCCTTTTATCTCCTAATATGCAAGGTTCACACAAAGAGGGAGAATTCCGGCAGCTGGAAATCTGGACCTGAAAAAGCTATGTCAGGCTACCTATTCTGCACAACTCCAAATGAGCTGAAACTCCACAAGGAATTTTTATGGAATATATGAAAAATACTAGAGCAAACAACTACGGGAGGGGGGGGGGGGCACCTGGTGAGCACAAGACACCAGTGCGCGCTAGGGCCCCAGGCGCGCCCTGGTGGGTTGTGCTCAGCCCAGCCCACCTCCGGTGCCCATCTTCTGGTATATAAGTCATTTTGACCTAGAAAAAAAATAAGGAGAGGACTTTCGGGATGAAGCGCCGCCGTCTCGAGGCGAAACTTGGGCAGGAGCACTTTTGCCCTCCGGCGGATCGATTCCGCCGGGGGAAGTTCCCTCCTGGAAGGGGAAATCATCGTCATCATCATCACCAACAACTCTCCCATCTTGAGGAGGGCAATCTCCATCAACATCTTCAACAACACCATCTCCTCTCAAAACCTAGTTCACCTCTTGTGTTTAATCTTTGTACCGGAACTATAGATTGGTACTTGTGGGTGACTAGTAGTGTTGATTACATCTTGTAGTTGATTGCTATATGGTTTATTTGGTGGAAGATTATATGTTCAGATCCAATATGCTATTTAATACCCCCCTGATTATGAGCATGATTATCATTTGTGAGTAGTTACTTTTCTTCTTGAGGTCACGGGAGAAATCTTGTTGCAAGTAATCATGTGAATTTTATATGTGTTCGATATTTTGATATTATGTATGTTGTGATTCCCTTAGTGGTGTCATGTGAACGTCGACTACATGACACTTCACCATATTTGAGCCTAAGGGAATGCATTGTGGAGTAGTTATTAGATGATGGGTTGCCAGAGTGACAGAAGCTTAAACCGTAGTTTATGCGCTATTCCGTAAGGGACCGATTGGATCCAAAAGTTTAATGCTATGGTTAGAATTTATTCTTAATACTTTTCTCTTAGTTGCGGATGCTTGCGATGGGGTTAATCATAAGTAGGTGGTTTGTTCAAGTAAGAACAACACCTAAGCACCGATCCATCCACATATCAAATTATCAAAGTAGCGAACACAAATCAAAAAAACATGATGAAAGTGACTAGATGAAATTCTCATGTACCCTCAAGAATACTTTGCTTATCATAAGAGACCGTTTTGGCCTGTCCTTTTCCTCAAAAGGATTGGGCTACCTTGCTGTACTTTTGTTACTACTATTGTTACTTGCTCATTACGAATTATCTTGCTATCAAACTACTCGTTACTTATAATTTCAGTGCTTGCAGAGAATACCTTGCTGAAAACCACTTGTCATTTCCTTCTACTCCTCATTGGGTTCGACACTCTTATTTATCAAAAGGATTACGATTGATCCCCTATACTTGTGGGTCATCAAGGCTCTTTTTTGGCGCCATTTCCGAGGAGTGAAGTGCTCCTGGTAAGTGGAAATTGAGAAGGAAAATTATTACTACGTGCTGAAATTTATTGTCACTTGTTACTATGGAAAACAATCCTTTTAGGGTTTTGTTCGGGGTATCTTCACCTCGACCGAAACCACAATTAGTCACCCCTCAACCCACTACACCTACTGAAAATATTAAATATGAAATTCCTTCGGGTATGATAGAACAACTGCTAGCTAATCCTTATGCAGGAGATGGAATCGAACATCCTGATATGCACTTGATATATGTGGAATAAATTTGTGGATTGTTTAAGCATGCAGGTTTACCCAGAGATGAAGCTAAGAAGAAGGTTTTCCCTTTATCTCTGAAGGGAAAAGCATTGGCATGGTATAGGCTATGCGATGATATTGGATCTTGGAATTGGAATCGATTGAGATTGGAGTTTTACCAAAAAAAATTGTGACGCCCCCGATTCAATCGTACACTAATCACACACGCAAATGTGTACGATCAAGATCAAGGACTCACGGGAAGATATCACAACACAACTCTAGACACAAATTAAAATAATACAAGCTTTATGTTACAAGCTAGGAGCCTCAAGAGCTCGAATACACAAGCTCGAATACACAAGAGTCAGCGGAAGCAACAATATCTGAGTACAAACATAAGTTAAACAAGTTTGCCTTAAGAAGGCCAGCATAAAAGCATCTATGATCGAAAAGGCAAGACCTCCTGCCTGGGAGCCTCCTAACTACTCCTGGTCGTCGGCGGCCTCCACGTAGTAGCAAGCACCCTCGCGGTAGTAGTAGTAGTCGTCGACGGTGGCATCTGGTTCCTGGGCTCCACCATCTGGTTGCGACATCCGGAAAGAAAGGAAAATGGGGAAAAGAGGGAGCAAAGCAACCGTGAGTACTCATCCAAAGTACTCAACAAGCAAGGATCTACACTACATATGCAACATTATCAAAGGAAGGCTGTATATGTGAACTGGGCTGCAGAAATGCCAGAATAGAGGGGAGAGCCTAGTCCTATGAAAGACTATCATCTTCAGCATCTCCAGCGGTCTTTCGGCATTAGAAGAGTGCAGACTAGCATAAAGTAAAGTAGTAGTAGTGTCATCATCCTCGCCCAGAGATCCTTTCCTGACTCCCTGCGAGAAAGCAATCCCAGAGCCATACTATCTAGTTATCATCTCAAGTATCCAGTTCTAGTTGTATTGATCGGGATACAACTCCGAGCTTCCGTTACTGTGGAGATGGCTATTCTAATAGATAGAATACTTCCCTGTAGGGGTGCACCAACTTACCCAACACGCTCGATCAACTCCGGCCGAACACACCATCAGGTCATGACCGGCCTCGGTCGATCAACACACCGTGGTCCTACCTAAGCTCAACAGAGAGGCCAGCACGCCGGTCTACATCCTAAGCGCGTAGGGGTCTTGGGCCCATCACCCTTTGCACTCCTGCATGTTACGTACGCGGCCGATGAGCAGACCTAGCCTCCCTTATACAAGGCGAGGCATTCCGGTCAAACCCGGCGCGCGCCGCTTGTTGGGGAACATAGCAGAAATTCAAAAATTTTCCTACGAATCACCAAGATCTATCTATGGAGAGACCAGCAACGAGTAGAAAGAGAGTGCATCTACATACCCTTGTAGATCGCTAAGCGGAAGCGTTCAAGTGAGCGGGGTTGATGGAGTCGTACTCGTCGTGATTCAGATCACCGATGATCCAGTGCCGAACGGACGGCACCTCCGCGTTCAACACACGTACAGCCCGGTGACGTCTCCCACGCCTTGATCCAGCAAGGAGAGAGGGAGAGGTTGAGGAAGACTCCATCCAACAGCAGCACAACGGCGTGGTAGTGGTGGAGGAGCGTGGCAATCCCGCAGGGCTTCGCCAAGCACCATGGGAGAAGAGGAGGAGAACTTGGGAGAGAGGGAGGGGCTGCACCAAAGGCATAAGGTATGTTTGGGAGGCCCTCCTACCCCACTATATATAGGGATCCCAAGGGGGGGGTGCGCCAGCCCCTAGGAGATCCAATCTCCAAGGGGGCGGCGGCCAGGGGAGGAGTGCTTCCCCCCCAAGGCACCTAGGAGGTGCCTTCCCCTGCTGGGACTCTTCCTTTAGGGTTTCCCCAGGCGCATGGGCCTCTTGGGGCTGGTGCCCTTGGCCCATGTAGGCCAAGGCGCACCCCCTACAGCCCATGTGGCCCCCCGGGGCAGGTGGCCCCACCCGGTGGGCCCCCGGGACCCTTCCGGTGGTCCCGGTACAATACCGATGACCCCGAAACTTGTCCCGATGGCCGAAACAGGACTTCCTATATATAAATCTTTATCTCCGGACCATTCCGGAACTCCTCGTGACGTCCGGGATCTCATCCGGGACTCCGAACAACATTCGGTTACCACATACAAGCTTCCTTTATAACCCTAGCGTCATCGAACCTTAAGTGTGTAGACCCTACGGGTTCGGGAGACACGCAGACATGACCGAGACGTTCTTCAGTCAATAACCAACAGCGGGATCTGGATACCCATGTTGGCTCCCACGTGTTCCACGATGATCTCATCGGATGAACCACGATGTCAAGGACTCAATCGATCCCGTATACAATTCCCTTTGTCTAGCGGTATTTTACTTGCCCGAGATTCGATCGTCGGTATCCAATACCTTGTTCAATCTCATTACCGGCAAGTCACTTTACTCGTTCCGTAACACATCATCCCGTGATCAACTCCTTGGTCACATTGCGCATATGATGATGTCCTACCGAGTGGGCCCAGAGATACCTCTCCGTTTACACGGAGTGACAAATCCCAGTCTCGATCCGCATAGAACAATAGATACTTTCGGAGATACCTGTAGTGCACCTTTATAGTCACCCAGTTACGTTGTGACGTTTGATACACCCAAAGCACTCCTACGGTATCCAGGAGTTACACGATCTCATGGTCAAAGGAAGAGATACTTGACATTGGCAAAGCTCTAGCAAACGAACTACACGATCTTTGTGCTATGCTTAGGATTGGGTCTTGTCCATCACATCATTCTCCTAATGATGTGATCCCGTTATCAACGACATCCAATGTCCATAGCCAGGAAACCATGACTATCTGTTGATCACAACGAGCTAGTCAACTAGAGGCTCACTAGGGACATATTGTGGTCTATGTATTCACACGTGTATTACGATTTCCGGATAATACAGTTATAGCATGAATAAAAGACAATTATCATGAACAAGGAAATATAATAATAATACTTTTATTATTGCCTCTAGGGCATATTTCCAATAGTCTCCCACTTGCACTAGAGTCAATAATCTAGTTCACATCGCCATGTGATTAACACTCACAGGTCACATCACCATGTGACTAATACCCAAGAGTTTACTAGAGTCAGTAGTCTAGTTCACATCACTATGTGATTAACACTCAATGAGTTTTATGTTTGATCATGTTGCTTGTGAGAGAGGTTTTAGTCAACGGGTCTGAACCTTTCAGATCCGTGTGTGCTTTACAAATCTCTATGTCATCTCCTAGATGCAGCTACCACGCTCTATTTGGAGCTATTCCAAACAACTGTTCTACTTGGAGCTATTCTAAATTATTGCTCCATTATATGTATCCGGTCTCTCTACTCAGAGCTATCCGGATAGGTGTCAAGCTTGCATCGTCGTAACCTTTACGACGAACTCTTTTACCACCTCCATAATCGAGAAAATTCCTTAGTCCACTAGTTACTAAGGATAACTTTGACCGCTGTCCTGTGAGCCATTCTTGGATCACTCTTGTACCCCTTGACTGACTCATGGCAAGGCACACTTCAGGTGCGGTACACAACATAGCATACTGAAGAGCCTACGTCTTAAGCATAGGGGATGACCTTCGTCCTTTCTCTCTATTCTGCCGTGGTCGAGCTTTAAGTCTTAACTTCGTACCTTACAACTCAGGCAAGAACTCCTTCTTTGACTGGTCCATCTTGAACACCTTCAAGATCATGTCAAGGTATGTGCTCATTTGAAAGTATTATTAAGCATTTTGATCTATCCTTATAGATCTTGATGCTCAATGTTCAAGTAGCTTAATCCAGGCTTTCCATTGAAAAACACTTTCAAAATAACCCTATATGCTTTCTAGAAATTCTATATCATCTCTGATCATCAATATGTCAACAACATATACTCATCAGAAATTCTATAGTGCTCCCACTCACTTCTTTGGAAATACAAGTTTCTTATAAACTTTGTATAAATCCAAAATCTTTGATCATCTCATCAAAGCGTACATTCCAACTCCGAGATGCTTACTCCAGTCCTTAAAAGGATCGCTGGAGCTAGCATACCTTTTAGCATCCTCAGGATTGACAAAACTTTTCTGATTGTATTGCATACAACCTTTCCTTACGAAAACTAGTAAGGAAACTTGTCTTGACATCCATCTGCCAGATTTCATAAATGCAGCTAATGCTAACATGATTCCGACGGACTTAAGCATCGCTACGGATGAGAAAATCTCATCGTAGTCAACTCCTTGAACTTGTGAAAAACTCTTCGCCACAAGTCGAGCCTCATAGACGGTGACATTACCATCCACGTCCGTCTTCTTCTTAAAGATCCATTTATCTTAATGGCTTGCCGATCATCGGGCAAGTCCACCAAAGTCCATGGATCCGTTCTCGGATTTTATGGCCTCGAGCCATTTATCGGAATCCGGGCCCACCATCGCTTCTCCATAGCTCGTAGGTTCATTGTTGTCCAGCAACATGACTTCCAAGACAGGATTACGTACCACTCTGAAGTAGTACGCATCCTTGTCATCCCACGAGGTTTGGTAGTGACTTGATCCGAAGTTTCATGATCAATATCATAAGCTTCCACTTCAATTGGTGTAGGTGCCACAGGAACAACTTCCTGTGCCCTGCCACACATTAGTTGAAGAGATGGTTCAATAACCTCATCAAGTCTCCACCATCCTCCCACTCAACTCTTTCGAGAGAAACATTTCCTCGAGAAAGGACCCGATTCTAGAAACAATTCATATTGCTTTCGGATCTGAATTAGGAGGTATACCCAACTGTTTTGGGTTTCCTATGAAGATGCATTTTATCCGCTTTGGGTTCGAGCTTAATCCTGAAACTTTTTCACATAAGCGTCGTAGCCCCAAACCTTTAAGAAACGACAACTTAGGTTTCTCTAAACCATAATTCATACGGTGTCATCTCATCGGAATTACGTGGTGCCCTATTTAAAGTGAATGTGGTTGTCTCTAATGCCTAACCCATGAACGATAGTGGTAATTCGATAAGAGACATCATGGTACGCACCATATCCAATAGGGTGCAACTATGATGTTCGGACACACCATCACATTATGGTGTTCCAGGCGGTATTGATTGCGAAACAATTTCCACAATGTCTTAATTGTGTGCCAGAACTCGTAACTCAGATATTCATCTCTATGATCATATCATAGACATTTTATCCTATTGTCACAATGATCTTCTACTTCACTCTGAAATTATTTGAACCATTCAATAATTCAGACTTGTGTTTCATCAAGTAAATATTCTCAACATCTACTCGAATCATCTGTGAAGTAAGAACATAACGATATTCACTGCATGCCTCAGCACTCATTGGACTGCACACATCAAAATGTGTTGCTTCCAACAAGTTGCTATCTTGTTCCATTTTACTGAAACCGAGGCTTTTCAGTCATCTTGCCTATGCGGTATGATTTGCATATCTCAAGTAATTCAAAATCAAGTGAGTTCAAACGGTCCATTTGCATGGAGTTTCTTCATGCATATATACCAATAGAAATGGTTTGCATGTCTCAAACTTTTCAAAAATGAGTGAGTCCAAAGATCCATCAACATGGAGCTTCTTCATGCGTTTTATACCATTATGACTTACATGGCAGTGCCACAAGTAAGTGGTACTATCATTACTATCTTATATCTTTTGGCATGAGAATGTGTATCACTACGATCGAGATTCAATAAACCATTCAGGTTTAATACTAATCTTGATGGTAGAGGGAGCGTGCGATGTTTGATCACATCAAACTTGGAAATACTTCCAACATATATCGTCAGCTCACTTTTAGTTAGTCTCCGTTTATTCCGTAGCTTTTATTTCGAGTTACTAACACTTAGCAACCGAACCGGTATCCAATACCCTGGTGCTACTAGGAGTACTAGTAAAGTACACATTAACATAATGTATATCCAATATACTTCTATCGACCTTGCCAGCCTTCTCATCTACCAAGTATCTAGGGTAATGCTGCTCCAGTGGTTGTTCCCCTTATTACAGAAGCACTTAGTCTCGGGTTTGGGTTCAACCTTGGGTTTCTTCACTAGAGCAGCAGCTAAATTGCCGTTTCATGAAGTATCCCTTTGTTCCCTTGCCCTTCTTGAAACTAGTGGTTTCACCAACCATCAACAATTGATGCTCCTTCTTGATTTCTACTTTCGTGGTGTCAAACATCGTGAATACCTCAAGGATCATCTTATTTATCCCTGATATGTTATAGTTCATCACGAAGCTCTAGCAGCTCGGTGGCAATGACTTTGGGGAAACATCACTATCTCATCTGGAAGATCAACTCCCACTCGATTCAAGTGATTGTTGCACTCAGACAATCTGAGCACAAGCTCAACGATTGAGCTTTTCTCCCTTAGTTTGCAGGCTAAGAAAATCGTCGGAGGTCTCATACCTCTTGACGTGGGCACGAGCCTAAAATCCCAATTTCAGCCCTCGAAACATCTCATATGTTCCGCAATGTTTCGAAAACGTCTTTGGTGCCTCTACTTAAACCATTTAACTAAACTATCACGTAGTTATCAAAACGTGTATGTTCGATGTTCGAAACATCCACAAACGACGTTTGGGGTTCAGCACACTGAGCAGTGCATTAAGGACATAAGCTTTCTACTGTTCGCATAATCGCTACTATCAACTTTCAACTATATTTTCTCTAGGAACATATCTAAAACAGTAGAACTAAAGCGCGAGCTACGACATAATTTGCAAAAGGTCTTTTGACTATGTTCAAGATAATTAAGTTCATCTTATGAACTCCCACTCAGATAGACATCCCTCTGGTCATCTAAGTGATCACATGATCCGAGTCAACTAGGCCGTGTCCGATCATCACGTGAGACGGACTAGTTAACGTCGGTGAACATCTTCATGTTGATCGTATCTACTATACGACTCATGCTCGACCTTTCGGTCTCCGTGTTCCGAGGCCATGTCTGCACATGCTAGGCTCGTCAAGTTAACCCTAAGTGTTTTCGCTGTGTAAAACTGTCTTACACCCGTTGTATGTGAACGTAAGAATCCATCACACCCGATCATCACGTGGTGCTTAGAAGCGACGAACTGTAGCAACGGTGCACAGTTAGGGGAGAACACTTCTTGAAATTTTGTAAGGGATCATCTTATTTACTACCGTCGTCCTAAGTAAACAAGATGCATAAACATGATAAACATCACATGCAATCAAATAGTGACATGATATGGCCAATATCATTTTGCTCCTTTTGATCTTCATCTTCGGGGCTCCATGATCATCATCGTCACCGGCATGACACCATGATCTCCATCATCATGATCTCCATCATCATGATCTCCATCATCGTGTCTTCATGAAGTTGTCACGCCAACGACTACTTCTACTTCTATGACTAACGCGTTTAGCAATAAAGTAAAGTAGTTTACATGGCGTTCTTCAATGACACGCAGGTCATACAAAAAATAAAGACAACTCCTATGGCTCCTGCCGGTTGTCATACTCATCGACATGCAAGTCGTGAATCCTATTACAAGAACATGATCAATCTCATACATCACATATCATTCATCACATTCTTCTTGGCCATATCACATCACATTACATACCCTGCAAAAACAAGTTAGACGTCCTCTAATTGTTGTTTGCATGTTTTACGTGTCTGCTATGGGTTTCTAGCAAGAACGTTTCTTACCTACGCAAGACCACAACGTGATATGCCAATTGCTATTTACCCTTCATAAGGACCCTTTTCATCGAATCCGTTCCGACTAAAGTGGGAGAGACTGGCACCCGCTAGCCACCTTATGCACCAAGTGCATGTCAATCGGTGGAACCTGTCTCACGTAAGAGTACGTGTAAGGTCGGTCCGGGCCGCTTCATCCCACAATACCGTCGAAACAAGATTGGACTAGTAACGGTAAGCATATTGTACAACATCAACGCCCACAACTACTTTGTGTTCTACTCGTGCAAAGAATCTACGCAATAGACCTAGCTCTGATACCACTGTTGGGGAACGTAGCAGAAATTCAAAAAATTTCCTACGAATCACCAAGATCTATCTATGGAGAGACCAGCAACGAGTAGAAAGAGAGTGCATCTACATACCCTTGTAGATCGCTAAGCGGAAGCGTTCAAGTGAACGGGGTTGATGGAGTCGTACTCGTCGTGATTCAGATCACCGATGATCCAGTGCCGAACGGACGGCACCTCCGCGTTCAACACACGTACAGCCCGGTGACGTCTCCCACGCCTTGATCCAGCAAGGAGAGAGGGAGAGGTTGAGGAAGACTCCATCCAACAGCAGCACAACGGCGTGGTGGTGGTGGAGGAGCGTGGCAATCCCGCAGGGCTTCGCCAAGCACCATGGGAGAAGAGGAGGAGAACTTGGGAGAGAGGGAGGGGCTGCACCAAAGGCATAAGGTATGTTTGGGAGGCCCTCCTACCCCACTATATATAGGGATCCCAAGGGGGGGGGGTGCGCCAGCCCCTAGGAGATCCAATCTCCAAGGGGGCGGCGGCCAGGGGAGGAGTCCTTCCCCCCCAAGGCACCTAGGAGGTGCCTTCCCCTGCTGGGACTCTTCCTTTAGGGTTTCCCCAGGCGCATGGGCCTCTTGGGGCTGGTGCCCTTGGCCCATGTAGGCCAAGGCGCACCCCCTACAGCCCATGTGGCCCCCCGGGGCAGGTGGCCCCACCCGGTGGGCCCCCGGGACCCTTCCAGTGGTCCCGGTACAATACCGATGACCCCGAAACTTGTCCCGATGGCCGAAATAGGACTTCCTATATATAAATCTTTACCTCCGGACCATTCCGGAACTCCTCGTGACGTCCGGGATCTCATCCGGGACTCCGAACAACATTCGGTTACCACATACAAGCTTCCTTTATAACCCTAGCGTCATCGAACCTTAAGTGTGTAGACCCTACGGGTTCGGGAGACACGCAGACATGACCGAGACGTTCTTCAGTCAATAACCAACAGCGGGATCTGGATACCCATGTTGGCTCCCACATGTTCCACGATGATCTCATCGGATGAACCACGATGTCAAGGACTCAATCGATCCCGTATACAATTCCCTTTGTCTAGCGGTATTTTACTTGCCCGAGATTCGATCATCGGTATCCAATACCTTGTTCAATCTCGTTACCGGCAAGTCACTTTACTCGTTCCGTAACACATCATCCCGTGATCAACTCCTTGGTCACATTGCGCATATGATGATGTCCTACCGAGTGGGCCCAGAGATACCTCTCCGTTTACATGGAGTGACAAATCCCAGTCTCGATCCGCATAAAACAATAGATACTTTCGGAGATACCTGTAGTGCACCTTTATAGTCACCCAGTTACGTTGTGACGTTTGATACACCCAAAGCACTCCTACGGTATCCAGGAGTTACACGATCTCATGGTCAAAGGAAGAGATACTTGACATTGGCAAAGCTCTAGCAAACGAACTACACGATCTTTGTGCTATGCTTAGGATTGGGTCTTGTCCATCACATCATTCTCCTAATGATGTGATCCCGTTATCAACGACATCCAATGTCCATAGCCAGGAAACCATGACTATCTGTTGATCACAACGAGCTAGTCAACTAGAGGCTCACTAGGGACATATTGTGGTCTATGTATTCACACGTGTATTACAATTTCCGGATAATACAGTTATAGCATGAATAAAAGACAATTATCATGAACAAGGAAATATAATAATAATACTTTTATTATTGCCTCTAGGGCATATTTCCAACACCGCTCCATCGCTGATGTCTGTTGAGCTTTCGGCTGATACATACGACACAGAGTGCCCATACTTATTCCCGCGTGGTGGTTAGTGCGAAAAAGGCCAGAGGCCTACTCAGATCAAATATCCAAACCGTTAGTGTCTTGATAGTGCGGTAACGATCAATGATCCACGATATGTGGTCCCGTCGCCCTGTCCCACGGACTTGCGGCAAGGGCTAAGAATGCCCGGCGGCGCCGCGTGGAAAACTTGCGGGTATCCTCCAGATCAACCCGACTCCGCATCACTCGCAATTAAGCTCGCGCGGGTACCCCTCGGGGCCGACCCATCTTTAGTAACATGGTTTAGTGTAAAGTCCTAGTAACTGTGTGTCTAACACCAAGGGGAACCTTGAGGGATCACCCTCGATGGAATTCCACCTGATGTTATTGTCAAGGTGAACGAAGGAGGAATCACCCTCGAGGTCCACTCTTGAGGAGTTGCACGACAGTGTCACTATCAGGAGTGGAGAAGGAGGAATCACCCTCGATGACCATAACCGATGAACGAACCTACAAGGTTAACATCAGAAGTGCTGATGAGGTATCAACCTCGGCACTCGATAGTAACCCAGTAGTGTCGAGCAACTAAGGGGAAAGTGATGTGCGGTGCGGGGGCCTGGTCTTCGATCCCGTTGATCGGGTCTTCTGATAATCCAGCGGGGCAGTTGGGACAAAGTGGGGGTCTCTGATGGGTCTCTACCCATCCTATACTAAACAGTTTAGGATAAGCAGGTAGGTAACAACAGCAGGTTACAATAAACAGGCTATGCAGCACAAATAGGATAATAGTAGTAGCAGCAGATTCTAATGCAAGCATAAGAGAGAAGGGAATGGGCGATATCGGAATGCTCAAGGGGGGTTTGCTTGCCTGGAAGCTATGTTGAAAAGGAAGAAGTGTCGTTGTCGACGTAGTCGATCACCGGGGCATCATCGGCCTCGGGGTCTATCGGAGAGAAGAGGGGGAAGAAACAATAAATATAAAACAAACAAAGCATCATAAAACATAACATGGTAATATGACATGCCGGGTGTGACCTAACATATGTCTACGCGAATAGGTGAAGGGGAATTCAGCTGGGAATGCTTTCCCGGTTCCACACCTGTGTCAGATAGATGACCGGAGGGGGAATGTTCCATGTTCAGATAGTTAGAGGCATCTGATAGGTAAACGGACTGCGTATTTGGATTCGTCTCATTGTTCTGAGCAACTTTTGATGTAGTAATTATTTTCATCTGAGCTACGGTTTATTTTATAAGAATTTCTAAAGCTTTAATTCATTTTTCTGAAATTCCTTTTATCTATTTACTCTAATACTAGATGAAAGAATACTTTTCACACCAACTAGGGGGCTAGCCATGTGTATGACAGCGGGGCCAGGGGTTCTAGTTGACCAAGTCAACGTCCAGTCAGCAGTCAACTAGTTTGACTGTTGACTGGGTTAAACTAACAAGGGGGGATCACATGTCATAGGCTCATGTTCAGATAGAAAAGTTTTAATAGACTTTTTAAGTGATGGGGCCACTTGTCATAGGCACTGTTTTTATTAACCCAATAATTAAAAGATAATCAACAGGGGTGGCCCACTTGTCATCTTCTATTAAGCAAAATTAGCTAGAGCTAAATAAATAAGGACCGACCTCATATCCAGAGAGTCAAACGACCTCTCTGGCTGGGCTGCACACTTGTGCGGAGGGCGCCGGCGGCCTTGTGCGGTAGGAGGCGGCAGGCAGGAGCAGGGGGAGGCCTCGGGCAGCGGCGGCCCTGGTGGGCGCGGCCAGGCGCCGCCGGTGGCACACAGGCGGGAGGCTAGGGGTGCGCTGCAGGCGGCACAGGGGGGCGGCCGTAACACGTGGGCGTGGGGCAGTGAAGCTTAGCCCGGTTGGCCAGCAGGGGCACGCGGGTAGCAGGGCGAGCCCCGGCCAGCGGCGGCGACGGTGGCTAGTGGCGGCCCAAGGCGGGCTAGGCCAGGCAGCACGAGGCGGAGGAGGCTTGGCCAGAGGGCGGGAGATGCAGAGGCGGCTCGGCCATGGGTGGGCGATGCGGATGGCGGAGCATTGGCCGACACAGACGGGACGACAGTGGAAGGGGAGCAACGATCGGCGGTGGGCGTGGGGAGCGACGACCGCAGCCGAAAGCAGGAGTGGCAGCGGCAGAAGGAGACACAGTAAGCAACCGCATGGAGCAGCAGGCGGCAGTGGTTGCTGCAGGCGGGCACGAAGGCTACAGCGTACAGGGCGAGCGGGGACGGCGCGGCCACGCGCGGGCAGACGAGCGCGGTCTTGGTCGGGGCCGGCGCGGGGTACAAGGGGTGGCAGTCACGGCGATGACAGTGACGGGTGCGCGAGGAACAAAGCACCGGCCACGGTGACCTACGGCGATGAATCGAGCATGGGGTGTGTGGGGAAAAGGGGGAAGGAGTAGGTTCAGCGCTGCTCACCGAGAGGTGGCCGGTGAGGAGCTTGCGACGGTCGATGCGATGCGATGGCAAAACGTCGATGGCGCCCGTCGCGGCCGAGGTGGAAGAAGAGGATGCCGACGATGGTGGAGTGGCCCCGAGCTCGAGGTACCGGTCGTAGTCGCAGTGGAGGTCGACGGCGGGCTCTCGGTGTGCTCCTAGGCGATGGGGTCGACGAAGATCAGTCCAGCAAGGCCCCTCGACGCTTCGGCTTGGCGAGTTGTGGCCAATGGCCACATTGACGAAGATGGCGCGGGGATGGGGAGTGCTCGGGCCGAAGCGACGGAGGTGCGAGGGGAAGCGGGCGAAGGGGGAAAAGCATCTAGGGTTCGGGGGAGGGGGTTGCCGGTGCTAAGTAGGGCGAGGGGGGCCGTGGATGCGCGCCACGGGACCATGGCATCTATGGATGTGCTCCACGATGCCTCCCTGCTACAGGTTGAAGGCAACAAGTGTGGGCTGGGCCTTCCAGCCCCACTTGGGCCTCCCTCTCACTTTCTTTCTTTTACTTAAACCCTTTTTTGTTTTTTTAAAGCTTCTGTTTTGTGTTAAGTTGAGCCACCAATTGGATTTTGTAGAAAGTGCCACTTGTCAAAACAAAAACTAGGCATTATTTAGTACTACCACAAAAAGTCTTGGAGTTTAAATAAAATATTTTAGAATTCCTATAATTTTGAAAAGGCATTTTAGTAAAGACTTGGCCCCTGTTTTAAATGTTTTAGGGCAATTAAACATTTTATTAATGTTGGTTTCTCCCTGATAATTAGTTAAAGAATATTTGCAAACCACCAAACATTTTTGTTTTAGCGTTTGAAGAAAAAACAATTTGACATTATTTTAATTTAAATTTGAATTCGGTTTGGATCAAAGTGAGGTTTAGAAAAATAATCATGATGACCTGGCACCATTAGTGTGTGATTACTATAGCTTAGCGACCGGGGTGTTACAAAAATTATCCTATGCATCTAGTTCATTGTGATCGGAATTATATATATAATTTTTGGCCTCGTGAAGGAGAAAGTATCGCTCTAGCTTGGGGGAGGCTTAAGTCAATGTTATATTCATGTCCCAATCATGAGCTCTCAAGAGAAATTATCATTCAGAATTTTTATGCTCGACTTTCTCATGATGATCGATCCATGCTTGATACTTCTTCTACTGGTTCCTTTATGAAGAAGACTATTGAATTCCGGTGGGATCTTCTAGAAAGAATTAAACACAACTCTCAAAATTGGGAACTCGATGAAGGTAAAGAGTCAGGTATTAAGCTTAAGTTTGATTGTGCTAAATCTTTTATGAATACCGATGCTTTCCAAAAGTTTAGCACTAAATATGGACTTGACTCTGAGATAGTAGCCTCTTTCTGTGAATCTTTTGCTACTCATGTTGATCTCCCTAAGGAGAAGTGGTTCAAATATCATCCACCTATTAAATAAGAAATTAAAGAACTAGTAACAGCTAAAGATGAAACTATTATCTATAATATTGATCCGGTTGTTCCTACTGCTTATATTGAACAACCACCTTTCCCTGTTAGGATGAAGGAACATGCAAAAGTTTCAGTTGTGGTCAATAAAAGTTATATTAGAACACCTAAACCAGCTGAACAAATCAAGGTAGAACCTAGTGTTCCTTTGGTTAAAGATCTCTTAGTTGAAAATTTAGATGGGCATGTTATTTACTTCTGTGACGAAGCTGCTAGAATTGCCAAACCCGATGAAAAAGATAAACATAGACCAATTGTTGGCATGCCTGTTGTCTCAGTTCAAATAGGAGATCACTGTTATCATGGCCTATGTGACATAGGTGCTAGCGTGAGTGATATTCGTTTTACCTTATATCAAGAAATTATGAATGGCATAGCACCTGCTGAATTAGAAGACACTGATGTTACTATTAAACTTGCTAATAGAGATACTATATCACCAATTGGGATTTGTTAGAGATGTTGAAGTCTTGTGTGGGAAAATAAAATACCCTACTGATTTTCTTGTTCTTGGTTCCCCACAAGATGACTTTTGTCCCATTATCTTTGGTAGACCTTTCTTGAACACCGTTAATGCTAAAATAGATTGTGAAAAACAAACCGTCGGTGTTAGCTTTGGTGATGAGTCTCCTGAATTTAATTTTTCCAAGTTTAGTAGAAAACCTCATAGAAAAGAATTGCCTAGTAAGGATGAAATTATCGGTCTTGCTTCTATTGTTGTACATCCTACTGATCCTTTAGAACAATATTTGCTAGACCATGAAAATGATATGCATATGCATGAAAGAAAAGAAATAGATAAGATTTTCTTTGAACAACGTCCTCTAATTAAACACAATTTGCCTATTAAAACTCTAGGAGGTCCTCCTCCGCCTAAAGGTGATCCTGTGTTTGAATTAAAACAATTGCCTGACACTTTGAAATATGCTTATCTTGATGAGAAAAAGATTTATCCTGTTATTATTAGTGCTAACCTTCCAGAACATGAAGAAGAAAGATTATTGAAAGTTCTAAGGAAGCATCGAGCTGCTATTGGATATACTCTTGATGATCTTAAGGGCATCAGTCCCATTCTATGTCAGCACAAGATTAATATGGAACCTGATGCTAAACCCATTGTCGGTCACCAACGTCGGTTAAATCCGAAGGTGAAAGAAGTGGTAAGAACGGAGATATTAAAACTTCTGGAAGCAGGTATAATCTATCCTATAGCTGATAGTAGATGGGTAGGTCCTGTTCATTGTGTCCCTAAGAAAGGAGGTATTACTGTTGTTCCTAATGATAAAAATGAACTTATTCCACAAAGAATTGTTACAGGCTATAGAATGGTAATTGATTTTCGAAAATTAAACAAAGCAAGTAGAAAAGACCATTACCCTCTGCCTTTTATTGATTAAATGCTAGAGAGATTATCTAAGCACACACATTTTTGCTTCCTTGATGGATATTCTAGTTTTTCACAAATACCTATTTCTCAACCTGATCAAGAAAAGACCACTTTTACTTGTCCTTTTGGAACTTATGCTTATAGACGTATGCCTTTTGGTTTATGCAACACACCTGCTACCTTTAAAAGATGTATAACTGCTATATTCTCTGACTTTTGTGAAAAGATTGTTGAGGTTTTCATGGAAGACTTTTCTGTTTACGAGAAGTCTTTTGATGATTGTTTAAGAAATCTTGATCGAGTTTTGCAGAGATGTGAGCAAACAAATCTTGTCTTGAATTGGGAGAAGTGCCACTTTATGGTTAACGAAGGTATTGTTTTGGGCCATACAATTTCTGAAAGAGGTATTGAGGTGGACAAAGCTAAGGTTGATGCAATTTAGAAAATGCCATGTCCTAAAGATATCAAAGGTATTCGTAGTTTCCTTGGTCATGCTGGTTTCCATAGGAGATTTATCAAAGACTTCTCTAAAATTTCTAGGCCTTTTAAAAATATTTTGCAAAAGGATACTCCATTTGTTTTTTATGATGATTGTTTAGAAGCCTTTGAAACACTCAAGAAAGCCTTAATTTCTGCACCTATTGTTCAAACTCCTGATTGGAACTTGCCTTTTGAAATTATGTGTGATGCTAGTGACTATGCTATTGGTGCAGTTCTAGGACAAAGAGTTGATAAGAAACTGAATGTTATTCATTATGCTAGTAAAACTCTAGACAGTGCACAAAGAAATTATGGTACTACTGAAAAAATTCTAGCAGTGGTGTTTGCTTGTGATAAATTCAGATCTTACATTGTTGATTCTAAAGTTATTGTTCACACCGACCATGCTACCATAAAATATCTTATGGAAAAGAAAGATGCTAAACCTAGACTCATTAGGTGGGCTCTCATGCTACAAGAATTTGATTTGCATATCACAGATAGAAAAGGAGCGGAAAACCCCGTACCTGATAACTTGTCTAGGCTTGAAAATATTCTTGATGACCCACAACCTATTAATGATAGCTTTCCTGGTGAGCAATTAGCTGCAATAAATGTTTCTAATAGTACACCTTGGTATGCTGACTATGCTAATTATATTGTTGCTAAATACATACCCCCTAGATTTACTTACCAACAAAAGAAAAAATATTCTATGATTTAAGACATTACTTTTGGGATGACCCACATCTTTATAAAGAAGGAGTAGATGGTATTATTAGACGTTGTGTACCTGGGCATGAACAGGAACAAATCCTATGGAAATGTCACTCAGAAGCTTATGGAGGACATCATGCGGGAGACAGAACTCGTCACAAGGTATTGCAATCTGGGTTTTATTAGCCTACTCTCTTCAAGGATACTCGTAAGTTTGTCTTATCTTGTGATGAATGTCAAAAAATAGGTAATCTCGATCTGTGGGTCTCCCGATCTGTAATCTCGGTGACCCACGTCCCCCACCACCGCTGCCGGACCCCGAGGTAGGACCTCGTCGGCTGCCGGGTCTGAGGGAGGACGGGGAAGTCCACGAACCGGCGTAGGGGCACGGCGGCGGGCGGATCGGGGGATCGGCAACGGCGGATCGAGCCCGCAGAGGGCGACAGGGACACCTCGGCGACCACCTCATTGGCGTCGGGCAAAAAGGCCACGATAAACCTCTTTTTGGCCATTGGCTCCTCGAGCTCCCGGCACACAGGTAGAGGTTGAGGATGGAGGTGCCAGCGATGGCGGCGACCTACCAATGCTTTCGGGGGTGGTGTGTGTCTGTGTGAGCGGAGGTTTTGGGGAGTGTGTGGTGTGTGTGGAGGGGGGCAAGGTTGTGTTTGAGGAAATACTGCGGCAACTGAAAATTTTACTAGGCAGGAGTAACAAGGCGGGGCTACTTAAAATTTGGATCAAGGGCGAGCATATATTTTCGAGATTGCGAGGGATGCACAGGCGGGAGTAAAATGCCGGGGCTACTGAAAATTTGAATCAAGGGACTAAAGCAGAGCGGGAGTAACAGACATCACACACGATCCACACATACAAATCGTGTGCTATCAAACATTAAAACCTTCCAGGCGGTAGCTATTTTTGAGATTACGAGGCAGTAATATTTTCGAGATTGCGAGGGATGTAGAGGTGGGAGTATTTGGGGAGCGAGCTAGTGTGCTTGACACACCTGCTGTGGACTGTAGCCGACGCACCTTCTCGCGTAAGCCGTAGGCATACTATACACCAACGGTGCTCCAGGATATTTTGTACTACATCCCACACGGTTGGTGATAATAAACTGTGTGGGATCTACGTGATTTTTCATCTTGATTTGAATTACATAATGGGGTCACAACGACAATGGACGGTGTTTGAATTGCTAGACCTTTTATCTCCAGTGAACATGCAACTATATGTGTGTCGTAAAAAATGGAATTATTCAGGGTTTGTTTGAACATTTTATACATTATACTAGTTTTCTAGCCATTTCAGGTGCACAATTCAAAATTAAACTACATGCACATGCTCCGGTGCATATAAATTGGTTGAAAAGTCAAATCTGTGTCCTTGGGTGCATGCTTAGGTCACATGCAAGAAATGGGAATGAATTTCAAACACCAGGGCATTGTTGATTGCCTGCAAGACGTTGAGATACCTGGTTTTTAAATTCTAGTAAATCCAGAACTCGTCTGAAATTCATGAAACTTGGCATGGTATCATGGAGCGGCATCAACATGCCGTGGTAAAAAAATTGTCCCATTTGGGGTAGGTTTGGGTATAAGCTTCTCACAAACCAGAGCTTCTCACAACAAGCCTGATGGTTTCGGTACGGAACGTGCCACCTTTGGGGACGAAATGATATCCGTTGCCTCTTATTGCTTTCAAAAAATTTCTAGTGTCAACATAGAACAACAGGAGTGTTGTGTTAAATTTTGGAATTTTTCGTGGTTCATTTGGACATTTTTATACATTAACTGGGTTTTCTAGGCATTTTATGTGCATAATTAAAATTTGAAATGCATGCACATGCTCCAGTGCATATAAATTGGTTGAAAAATCAAATCTGTGTCATTGGGTGCATGCTTAGGTCCCATGCAAGAAATGGGAATGAATTTCAAACACCAGGGCACTATTGATTGCTCGCAAAATGTTGAGATACCTAGTTTTTAAATTCTAGTAAATCCAAAACTCGTCTAAAATTCATGAAACTTGGCATGGTATCATGGAGTGGCATCAACATGCCATGGTAAAAAAATTGTCCCATTTGGGGTAGGTTTGGGCATAAGCTTCTCATAAACCAGAGCTTCTCACAACAAGCCTGATGGTTTCGATACGGAACGTGCCACCTTTGGGGACGAAATGATATCCGTTGCCTCTTATTGCTTTCAAAATATTTCTAGTGCCAACATAGAACAACAGGAGTGTTGTGTTATGTTTTGAAATTTTTCGGGCTTCGTTTGACATTTTTATACATTAACTGGGTTTTCTAGGCATTTTATGTGCATAATTCAAATTTGAAATACATGCACATGCTCCAGTACATATAAATTGGTTGAAAAATCAAATCTGTGTCCTTGGGTGCATGCTTAAGTCCCATGCAAGAAATGGGAATGAATTTCAAACACCAGTGCACTGTTGATTACCGGCAAAACGTTGAGATACCTGGCTTTTAAATTCTAGTAAATGCAAAACTCGTATGAAATTCATGAAACTTGGCATGGTATCATGGAGCGGCATCAACATGATGTGGTAATTTTTTTTCCTATTTGGGGCAGGTTTGGGTATAAGCTTCTCACAAACCAGAGCTTCTCACAACAAGCCTGATGGTTTCGGTACGGAACGTGCCACCTTTGGGGACGAAACGATATCCATTGCCTCTTATTGCTTTCAAAAAATTTCTAGTGTCAACATAGAACAACAGGAGTGTTGTGTTAAATTTTGGAATTTTTTGGGGTTTGTTTGGACATTTTTATACATTAACTCGGTTTTCTAGGCATTTTATGTGCATAATTAAAATTTTAAATACATGCACATGCTCCAGTGCATATAAATTGGTTGAAAAATCAAATCTGTGTCATTGGGTGCATGCTTAGGTCCCATGCAAGAAATGGGAATGAATTGCAAACTCCAGGGCAGTATTGATTGTTGGCAAAACATCGAGATACCTGGTTTTTAAATTCTAGTAAATCCAAAACTCGTCCGAAATTCATGAAACTTGGCATGGTATCATGGAGTGGCATCAACATGCCGTGGTAAAAAATTTGTCCCATTTGGGGCAGGTTTGGGCATAAGCTTCTCACAAACCAGAGCTTCTCACAACAAGCCTGATGGTTTCGGTACGGAACGTGCCACCTTTGGGAACGAAATGATATCCGTTGCCTCTTATTGCTTTCAAAACATTTCTAGTGCCAACATAGAACAATAGGAGTGTTGTGTTATGTTTTGGAATTTTTTGGGGTTCGTTTGGACATTTTTATACATTAACTGGGTTTTCTAGGCATTTTATGTGCATAATTCAAATTTGAAATACATGCACATGCTCCAGTACATATAAATTGGTTGAAAAATCAAATATGTGTCCTTGGGTGCATGCTTAGGTCCCATGCAAGAAATGTGAATGAATTTCAAACACCAGTGCACTGTTGATTGCCGGCAAAATGTTGAGATACCTGGCTTTTAAATTCTAGTAAATGCGAAACTCGTCTAAAATTCATGAAACTTGGCATGGTATCATGGAGCGGCATCAACACGATGTGGTAAAAAATTGTCCCATTTGGGGCAGGTTTGGGCATAAGCTTCTCACAAACCAGAGCTTCTCACAACAAGCCTGATGGTTTCGGTACGGAACGTGCCACCTTTGGGGACGAAACGATATCCGTTGCCTCTTATTGTTTTCAAAAATTTCTAGTGCCAGCATAGAACAACAAGAGTGTTGTGTTAAGTTTTGGAATTTTTTGGGGTTCGTTTGGACATTTTTATACATTAACTGGGTTTTCTAGGCATTTTATGTGCATAATTCAAATTTGAAATACATGCACATGCTCCAGTGCATATAAATTGGTTGGAAAATCAAATATGTGTCCTTGGGTGCATACTTAGGTCCCATGCAAGAAATGGGAATGAATTTCAAACACCAGGGCACTGTTGATTGCTGGCAAAACGTTGAGATACCTGGCTTTTAAATTCTAGTAAATCCAAAACTTGTCTGAAATTCATGAAACTTGGCATGGTATCATGGAGCGGCATCAACATGCCGTGGTAAAAAATTGTCCCATTTGGGGCAAGTTTGGGTACAAGCTTCTCAGAAACCAGAGCTTCTCAGAACAAGCATGATGGTTTCGGTACGGAACGTGCCACCTTTTGGGACGAAACGGTATCCGTTGCCTCTTATTGCTTTCAAAAAATTTCCAGTGCTAGCATAGAACAACATGAGTGTTGTGTTAAGTTTTGGAATTTTTCGGGGTTTGTTTGGACATTTTTATACATTAACTGGGTTTTCTAGGCATTTTATGTGCACAATTCAAATTTGAAATACATGCACATGCTCTAGTGCATATAAATTGGTTGAAAAATCAATTATGTGTCCTTGGGTGCATGCTTAGGTCCCATGCAAGAAATGGGAATGAATTTCAAACACCAGGGCGCTGTTGATTGTTGGCAAAACATAGAGATACCTGTCTTTTAAATTCTAGTAAATCCCAAACTTGTTTGAAATTCATGAACCTTGGCATGGTATCATGGAGCGGCATCAACATGCCGTGGTAAAAAAATTGTCCCATTTGGGGCAGGTTTGGGTATAAGCTCTCACAAACCAGATCCTCAGCAGTCACCATGGCCCAATCAAAGGACTTATCACGGGCAAGTTCCGTTCCAATGGCAAGGACCGAGCCAAGCTCGATGAGTGGTTCCGATCCCCCACCATAGATCCGCTCGAGAAGCTCAGTTTTAATGATGGGCATATGCGCTTGCTACCAACGTTCGCGCTCCGCTTCGCGCCCACGCTGCACCTCGCCAAGTTAATGAACTGCCATCCCCCCTTAATGACGTGCACGCTCTTTTTCTACCACGACTGAAGCACCTCGAGCTCGTCGCCATCTACATCCCAAAGGATGATATGGAACGCCTGTTCCGCGGCTGTACTGCACTCGAGTTCCTTCGTCTTCAGGCGATGAATTGGTTGAGTACCTTGCACATCACATCCAGACTCTCCAGACTATTTATGTGTGTTGCTGGTGCTGCAACGAGAGATCACAAAAGCTAGACCACAATATGGTCATTGAGGAGACACCTTCACTTGAGATATTACTTGCAGTTGATCAAGAAGGTCCAACAAGAATTGATGTCATTTCTGCGCCGAAATTGACAGTGGTGGGCTACTCGTCTGTCAAATACTACTACTTTCAGGTACAACTGTCGCCTTATACCTCTCCTTCTTGATATCAACATTATTTCTAGTTTTGAAGATGTATGTTCATCTGTCATCTAGCAAAGCTTCACCTAGATTCTTGGCACAGTGAAGGTCTTGGCACTAGAATCTGTCGGTCCCAACCTGGACCAACTTGTCAGTTGCCTGAGATGCTTTCCGTGCCTGAAGAAGTTGTATATCGAGGTGACGTTCCTTGTTAAATTTTAACCATAAGGGAGTTCAATTTTTCCACCTTTTCCCAAGTTTACAATGACAATTTACTACAATTTCTGAAGGAATTTTGGAGGATTTCAGGACATACACCCCCACCCCATATTGGTTGCTTGATTCATATGGTTACAATCCATAAGCATTTCTCCTTTGGATTCATCTGTAGTAGTTTTCTTAGGGATTTTTTCATCCAATCCAACCTCTTGTGAAGAAGGCTACATGTTTCTAGATTGTAATAAAATGCCCATGTTAATCATATCAGATCGAAAATGGCATGTTGGTGCATTTTACAAATCCTGCAAACCAAGTATGACTGTAGTAGTGTTCAAAACTGCATGTAGGCACTAACACGTTCTCTTCTTTTGCGGATAATAATAGGCCCGGAGGTGGATAATGTTTATAACGACAATCACATTGAATGCCTGGATCTGCATCTCTCAAATATTACTTTCAACTCCTACCGAGGGACCTTACCAGAGATTACACTCGAGAGGTTCTTTCTTGCCAGAGCAAGGGTGTTGAGGGTACTAAGGTTGAACACGCATTTAATTAGGAAAGATGAATGGTATGTTGATCAGAGCCGACAGGTACTGCAGAATGGAAGAGGCTCCAAAAAAGTTAAACTTCGTATTGGAAGAGCATATGACAGAGCAACTGGAAGTCATTGTGTCAAACCCATACATGACTTGTCAGCGGCTGATCCCTTTGCAGAAATGATGAAGTATGCAATGTGTGAATTTGGGCATTGTAATCTTTGAATTTGAACCTTGCAATATTTATGGTATTTGTTATATTGAACCATTTCTGTTCTCTTGTCTCAACGCAAACAATTCATCCGAGTGAACCGCATGTCGCATATCGCACACACCTCGATCTAGTTGACCGTTTCTTTTGTGTTGCCTAATCACAAACAGTTCATCCGAGTGAACCATATGTTGTACATCGCACACACCTTGATTTGGCTGACCATTTATTTTGTGTTGCCTAATCACAAACAGTTCATCCGAGTGAACCGTATGCTGTACATCGCACACACCTTCATCTGGCTGCTCGTTTCTTTTGTTCCTCCTCATCGCAAACGGTTAATTGAACTAAACCGTATGCCCTGCATCACACAAGCAACTAAAATTTGAACTATGTTTGATGCATCCTCCATCACAAATGTTTTGCACCTTTTGACATTTTTTTACACCACCGTTTGTGATTATTGCATCGCACACAGTTTCGTCAAAGGGTCTCTGGTCGTAGTGTCGCGTTAGCAGCATCCTGCAGTAGTGTCTCTCGAGAAAAATTGCAAACAGTGGGTAAACAAATTACTGTTGGGCAATTAATAAAACTACAAATAATCATGACGATATCGAGGCAATGATCATTTCATAGGCATCACGTCCAAGATTAGTAGACCGACTCCTGCCTGCATCTACTATTATTACTCCACACATCGACCGCTATCCAGCATGCATCTAGTGTATTAAGTTCATGGAGAAACGGAGTAATGCAATAAGAACGATGCCATGATATAGACAAGATCGATTTATGTAGGAATAGACCCCATCGTTTTATCCTTAGTAGCAACAATACATACGTGTCGGTTCCCCTTCTCTCACTGGGATCAAGCACCGTAAGATCAAACCCACTACAAAGCACCTTTTCCCATTGCAAGATAAATAGATCAAGTTGGCCAAACAAAACCCAAATATCGGAGAAGAAATATGAGGCTATAAGCAATCATGCATATAAGAGATCAAAGAAACTCAAATAACTTACATGGATAAAAAGAGATAGATCTGATCATAAACTCAAATTTTATCAGATCCCAACAAACACACCGCAAAAGAGTTACATCATATTGATCTCCAAGAGACCATTGTATTGAGAATCGAATGTGAGAGAGGAAGCCATCTAGCTACTAACTACGGACCCGAAGGTCTACAAAGAATTACTCACGCATCATCGGAGAGGCACAAATGGAGGTGGTGAACCCCTCCGTGATGGTGTCTTGATTGGATCTGGTGGTTCTGGACTCTGCGGCGACTGGAATTGATTTTCTTCGAATCCCCTAGGGTTTCTGGAATATTGGAGTATTTATAGAGCAAAGAGGCGGTCCGGGGGGCACCCGAGGTGGGCACAACCCACCAGGGCGCTTCTTTGGCCCATTGGATGTCTTCTGGTCCAAAAAAATCCACAAAAAGTTTCGCTGAGTTTGGACCCCGTCTGGTATTGATTTCCTACGATGTAAAAAACATGCAAAAAACAGCAACTGGCACTTGGCACTATGTCAATAGGTTAGTACCAAAAAATTATATAAAATGACTATAAAACATCCAAGAATGATAAAATAACAGCATGGAACAATAAAGAATTATAGATACGTTGGAGACATATCAGCATCCCCAAGCTTAATTCCTGCTCGTCCTCGAGTAGGTAAATGATAAAAACAGAATTTTTGATGTGGAATGCTGCCTAACATTTCATCTCACATTCTTTTCTTTATAGCATGGGCATTTGGACTTTTATATTGTTCAAAGCAATAGTCTAGTTTTGACATGATAACTTAAATACTCAAGCATACCAACAAGCAACCAAGTCTTTCAAAATATTAACGCTAAAATAAGTTATCCCTAGCCCATGATGCTCAATCATTGATCCATTCATGTAACACACTCGCATATTATCTACACCCAATGCTCAAGTACGATCATAGTGCCCCCTAGTTTGTGCTTTAGAAGAGAAGCTGGAGACTCAAATTCAAAATAAAAATGGCATAAAGTAAAAGAAAGGCCCTTTGTAGAGGGAAGTAGGGTTTGTAGAGGTGCTAGAGCTCAAAGCGAAAATTTAGAGATAAAAACATTTTGAGAGGCATACTTTTCCCACCAAAAAAAATGACTTAGAGTTCCCAACACTTTCCATGCTAGAAATATCATAGGCGGTTCCCAAACAGAAATTAAAGTTTATTCCTTTTTCCACCATACTTTCACTTTCCATGGCTAACCGTATCCACGGGTGCCTTCCATACCAACACTTTCCAAGGAATTTATTATTTGACAACATAAAGTAAATTCATTTTTCATTTCGGGACTAGGCATCCCTAATACCTTTGCCTCACTCTTGTGCAATGACAAGTGAATAAACACTCATCTTGGGAATAACACATCTAGCATGGAAAATATTAGCCACCCCTCGCCGCCTCGCGAGCGGTACGAGCACACAAAAGAGAAATTTATTTTGAATATTAGAGATGGCACATACAAATTTGCTTAGAGCGGCAAAAGAATACTGCATATAGGTAGGTATAGTAGACTCATGTGGCAAAAATGGTTTAAAGGATTTTGGATGCACAAGTAGTGATCATACTTAGGGCAAAAATGAAGGCTAGCAAAAGATTGAGAAGTGACCAACCAAGAAACAAATAATCTCATAAAAGAGCATTAAGCATAATTAACACTGAATAATGCACCACAAGTAGGATATAATTTCATTGCATAACTATTGACTTTCATGCTTGCATAGGGAATCACTAACCTTAACACCAATATTCTTATAAAAGCATAATTACTCGTCAAGATGACTCACATATCACATCATCATATCTCAAAAATATTACTAAGAATCAAATTTATTTTGTCCAATGATCTTCATGAAAGTTTTTATTATATCCTTCTTTTATATCTATCACTTTGGAACTAATTTTAATGTGTTGCTTTTGACAAGCTCAAACAAATATAAGTGAAGATCACGAGCATAAAATTTCTTTCTCTCAAATTAATTTAAGTGAAGCAAGAGAGAATTTCTTGAAAATTTTACTAACTCTCAAATAAATCTAAGTGAAGGAAGAGAGCATTTATTCAAAAATACTAAAGCACACCGTGCTCAAAAAGATATAAGTGAAGCACTAGAGCAAATCCACAGCTCATAAAAAATTTAAGTGAAGCATAGAGTGCAATTCTAACAAGTCATGGCATAATTTTGGCTCTCTCAAATAGGTGTGTCCAGCAAGGAATCAAGACTTAAAACACAAAATAAAATAAGCAAAGACTCATATCATACAAGACGCTCCAAGCAAAACACATAGTATGTGACAAATAATAATATAGCTTCGAGTAAAATACCGATGGTCGTTAGAAGAAATAGGGGATGCCACCCGAGGCATCCCCAAGCTTAGTTGCTTGCTCTCTTTGGATAATAGCTTACATCCCCAAGCTTAGGCTCTTCTTACTCCTTAAAACTTGAAAACTTTAATCACACAAAACTCAACAAAACCTTCACGAGATCCGTTAGTATAAGAAAACAAATCACTACTATAAGTACTATAGCAAACCAATTCATATTTTTTTCTTGCATTATATCTATTGTATTCCAACTTTTCAATGGCAAAAACTCATGAAAGAAAACCATAGAATCATCAAAACAAGAACACAACACAAAGAAAATAGAATCTGTCAAGAATAGAACAGTCTGTAGCAATCTGGATATTTCGAATACTTCTGTAACTCTAAAAACTCTGAAAATTTAGGAAAAGATGAGCAATTTGTATATTAATCTTCTACAAAAATAATTGATATTTTATCGCTCTCTGGTTAAAAATGAGAATTGTTTCAGTGAGCGCAAAAGTTTTTGTTTTCAGCAAGAGCAAACAACTATCATCCAAGAAGATCCTAAAGGCTTTACTTGGCACAAACACTAATTAAAACATAAAAAACACAATCATAATTTTAGCATAATCGTGCTAACACTCAAGAACAGAAAGCAAAAAGCAAAAATAAATTTTATTCATTGGGTTGCCTCCCAACAAGCACTATTGTTTTACAACCCTAGCTAGGAATAAAGCAAGGATCTAAGTTTTGTCATCTTTGGTTCGAGATCCATAAGATGCCTTCAAGATTGATTCATATGGTGGCATAATTCTTGTTATAGGGAAGTGTTCCATACCCTTCCTTAGTAGAAATTTAAACTTAATATTGCCTTCTTTCATATCAATCGCGGCACCAATAGTGCGTAAAAATGGTCTACCAAGAATAATTGGACAAGACGGATTGCAATCAATATCAAGATCGAGAAAAATCTATGGGCACATAATTCCTATTTGCAAGAATAAGAACATCATTAATTCTTCCCATAGGCTTTTTAATAGTAGAATCCACTAAGTGCAAATTCGAAGAACATTCTTCAATATGGGTAAGACCAAGTACATCACATAAATATTTCAGAATTGTAGAAACACTAGCACCCAAGTCACATAAAGCAAAACACTCATAATTTTTAATCTTGACTTTGATAGTAGGTTCCCATTCATCATGCAATTTTCTAGCAATTGAAACTTCTAATTCCAACTTTTCTTCTAATGCTTTCATCATAGCATCAACAATATGTCTAGTAAAAGCTTTATTTTGTTCATAAGCATGGGGTGAATTTATCATGGATTGCAACAAAGAAATACAATCAATCAAAGAGCAACTATCATAATTAAAGTCTTTGTAATCCAAAAGAGTGGGCACATCACTAGTTAAAGTTTTGACCTCTTCAAACCCACTTTTATTAATTTTCTCAACAAGATTTTCACTCTCCGAAAAATCGGGACGCCTTCTAACTAAAGTTGACTCTTCTCCAGTCCCTTTTTCATTAATCTTAATTTTACTAAACAAGGAATCAATATAAGAAACACCAATCATTTTAAGATCATCATTTTTATCTTCTAGCGAGATTGGTTTAGCGGCCATTTGATTTACTAGAGTAGCTTGTGCATCGGATATTTTTCCTAGCAAACTTTCAGCAAAATCGTACTTGGATTGGAGATTGCAAACTTCTCTACTAATATCATCAAGTTGTTTTGTTATAGCATCTAGCACAACGGAGTGCTCCTTGAGTTCTTCGGTAAAATACTTATTATGCTCAAATTGTGTAGTCATATATTCCTTAGTACTTTTATCAATTTCAAGCAAAATATTGGGGTAAGGAACATGATAATATTTTCATTGAGGCATCATGACTACGCAAGCAAGAACGCATGCAAAAAACAGATCTGGCAAGAAAACGGCGAACGAAAAAGAGGGCGAATAAAACGACAATTTTTTGTGAAGTGGGGAGAGGAAAATGAGAGGCAAATGGAAAATAATGTAAATTGCGAGGAGATGAGATTTGTGATTAAGAACGTGGTATATGTTAAAGATCCTCCCCGACAACGGCGCCAGAAATTCCTTTTGATGCGGCTTGAAGCTACGTCGGTATTTCCCCAAAGAGGAAGGGATGATGCAGCACAAGGACGGTAGGTATTTCCCTCAGTGATGAGACAAAGGTTATCGAACCAGTAGGAGAACCAAGCAACAATATGTAAATGACACCTGCACACAAATAATAAATACTCGCAACCCGACATATTAAAGGGGTTGTCATTCCCTTTCGGGTAACAACGCCAGAAATTGGCAAACGAACGTGAAATTGTAGTAGATTGATAGATCGAACGCCAAATAAAATAAATAAGAATAAATTGCAGCAAGGTATTTTTGTATTTCTTGTTTAACAGATCTGAAAATAAAAGCAAAGGAAAATAGATCGCAAAGGCAAATAATATGAGAAAGAGACCAGGGGGCCGTAGGTTTCACAAGTGGCTTCTCTCGATAAAAATAGCAAACGGTGGGTAATTTTTTTACTGTTGGCCAATTGATAGAACTTCAAATAATCATGATGATATCCAGGCAATGATCATTATATAGGCATCACGTCCAAGATTAGTAGACCGACACCTGCCTGCATCTACTACTATTACTCCACACATCGACCGCTATCCAGCATGCATCTAGTGTATTAAGTTCTTGGAGAAACAGAGTAATGCAATAAGAATGATGACATGATGTAGACAAGATCTATTTATGTAGAAATAGACCCTTTTGTTTTATCCTTAGTAGTAACAATACATACGTGTCGGTTCCCCTTCTGTCACTGGGATCAAGCACCATAAGATCTAACCCACTACAAAGCACCTCTTCCCATTGCAAGATAAATAGATCAAGTTTCCCAAACAAAACCCAAATATCATAGAATAAATACGAGGCTATAAGAAATCATGCATCTAAGAGATCAAAGAAACTCAAATAACTTACATGGATAAAAAGAGATAGATGTGATCATAAACTCAAAGTTCATCGGATCCCAACAAACACACCGCAAAAGAGTTACATCATATGGATCTCCAAGAGACCATTGTATTGAGAATCGAACGAGAGAGAGGAAGCCGTCTAGCTACTAACTACAGACCTGAAGGTCTACAAAGAACTACTCACGCATCATCAAAGAGGCACCAATGGAAGTGGTGAACCCCTCCGTGATGGTGCCTAGATTGGATCTGGTGGTTCTGGACTCTGGGCGGCTGGAATTGATTTTTGCTAACTCCCCTAGGGTTTCTGGAATATTGGGGTATTTATAGAGCAAAGAGGCGGTCCGGGGAGCACCCGAGGTGGGCACAACCCACCAGGGCGCTTCTTCGGCCCATTGGATGTCTTCTTGTCCAAAAAAATCCACAAAAAGTTTTGCTGCGTTTGGACTCTGTTTGGTATTGATTTCCTGCAATGTAAAAACATGCAAAAAGTTGCAACTGGCACTTGGCACTATGTCAATAGGTTAGTACAAAAAATGATATAAAATGACTATAAGATGGTTATAAAGCATCCAAGAATGATAATATAACAGCATGGAACAATAAAAAATTATAGGTACGTTGGAGACGTATCATCTTATTCTTCCTCCAACAACGTGGAAGAGGATGCTTGGTTGATGAAGATCGAGCTGAAAAGAGAAGAGCCCGTGGAAGCCATCAAAAGGGACAAGAGCAAGGAGGCTAATAGAGATCAAGCGCCGGTGGTTGAGCAAGTCTGGCCTGCCGAGGAAGAGGAAGAAGATATCCTTAAACCTTACTATGCTCATCTCACCCCCACCGAGATCGAGGCCTTTTGGATCATCGAAACGGTTCGTGTGCAAAATAAATATCTCACCCGTGAAATATTCTGTTGCAAGAGCACATCATCGCCCTTCGGAGCATCATCCGTAGACTGGAGAATCTCTTGATCATGAAGGACAGGATCGCCTCCACTTCACCACAGCACCACCTCCTTCTTCATCACCAAAAGGAAATTGAGTATCGGGTATGGGAACTCCCCTTGGCTTGCGCCAAGCTTGGGGGAGGTGCCCCAGTATTGTATCACCTCCACTATCTTTTGCCTTTATTTACCTTAGTTCAATCCATAGTTATCTTTTGCTTTAGATGTATAAAAGTTTAGTTCGATCCTTTCTTTTCGAGAGTTTTCTTAGTGGTCTATCTTTGTAATCGTGTGCGAGATATATAATAAAGTTTAGTTTGAGTTTTGCTTTCTTTACTTTCATGTTCAATAAAAAGAAAGGGAATAAGTGAAAAAGATCATATGCTAATATTATGGTAAGTAATGACACCACATAAGGAAAAGTACAAGTAGAAAATTTTATTGGAGATTGACAAACATAGCATTGGTTAATGATGCAATTCATGAAAGAATTAATAAGGGAAGAGAAGATTCACATGCAAATTCACTATGTTGGAAATCTTTTGTGATTGTGAGCCCCCATCAAATTATTATATGCCAAAATTGTTGACGTTGGACAAGGAAGACAACGTAATGATTTATGTTTGTTCATATTCACATAGAAGTTATATTGTCATAGATCCTTTAACATGTGGTGCTTGCCCCCATATTTGCTAGCCAAAATTCCGCACCAAGTAGAGATACTACTTGTGCATCCAAAAACCCTTAAACCCAAATCTTATTTTCAAGAGTCCGCCATACCTACCTAAGTATTGAGTAATATCCTTCAAGTAAGTTGTCATCGATACAATAAAGCAATAAAAATTGCTTCTAAAAGTGTTAGATCATTTAATGTAGGATAAAATTGAGCGTTGTATGAACTTGTGATGGCAAAGAATAAAAGCGACAGATTGCATAATAACGGTTGCTATCACAAGGGGCAATATAACGTGACGTTCTCTTGCACTAAGGGATTGAGCATACAAACAAAAAGCGCATGGAAACCTTTGCTTCCCTCTGCGAAGGGCCTATCTTTTACTTTTATGTATTTACTTTTATGCAAGAGTCAAAGTTCTTCTCTCTATTCCTTTTTTTCTCTTTTGGCAAGCATCATGTGGTGAGGAAAGATCTAGGCACATATATCCAGTTGGATATGGGTAGCATGAGTTATTATTGTTGACATCACCCTTGAGGTGAATATGTTGGGAGGCGAAACTATAAGCCCCTATCTTTCAATGTGTCTGGTTGAAACGTTTTGCTCATGTGTATGCGGTGAGTGTTAGCAATCATGGAAGACTACAGGATGGTTGAGTATTGATAGGTCTCCAACGTATCTATAATTTATGAAGTATTCATGCTGTTATATTATCATTCTTGGATGTTTCACAATCATTTTATAGAAACTTTATATCATTTTTTGGGACTAACCTATTGACCCAGTGCCAGTTGCTATTTTGCTTGTTTTTTACATCACAGGAAATCAATATCAAACGGAGTCCAAACACCAAAAACTTTTTGTGGATTTTTTATGGACCAGAAGACATCCATTGGGCCAGAGCAACACCTGGGGGGTGCCCCGAGGGGGGAAAAACCCACCAGGGCGCGCCTGGGAGGTCCAGGGCGCGCCCAGGTGGGTTGTGCCCACCTCGGTGGCCTCCCGCAACCCCTCTTCGTGTTGGGGAACGCAGTATTTCAAAAAAATTCCTACGATCACGCAAGATCTATCTAGGAAATGCATAGAAACGAGAGGGGAGAGTGTGTCTACGTACCCTCGTAGACCGAAAGCGGAAGCGTTTAGTAACGCGATTGATGTAGTCGAACATCTGAGCGATCCAACCGATTAAGTACCGAACACACAGCACCTCCGCGATCTGCACACGTTCAGCTCGGTGACGTCCCTCGTACTCTTGATCCAGCTAAGGCCGAGGGTGAGTTCCATCAGCACGACGGCGTGTCGACAGTGATGATGAAGTTACCGACGCAGGGCATCGCCTAATCACTACGACAATATGACCGAGGTGTAAAATGGTGGAGGGGGGCACCGCACATGGCTAAAGATCAACTTGTGTGTCTATGGGGTGCCCCCTCCCCCGTATATAAAGGAAGGGAGGAGGAGGCCGGCCGACCACAAGGGGCGCGCCCAAGGGGGGATCCTACTCCAAGTAGGAATCGGTCCCCCCCTTCCTAGTCCAAATAGGAGAAGAAGGAAGGAGAGGGAGAGGGAAAGAGGGGCCGCGCCCCTCCCCTAGTCCTATTCGGACCCCCTTGGGGTGGGGGGCGCCACCTCCTGGCTGCTGCCCTCTCACTCCCCTAAGGCCCATTACTTCCTCGGGGGGTTTCGGTAACCCCTCCGGCACTCCGTTTTTATCCGAAACCATACGGAACACTTCCGATGTCCGAATAACATGGTCCAATATATCAATCTTTATGTCTTGACCATTTCGAGACTCCTCGTCATGTCCGTGATCTCATCCGGGACTCTGAACAACCTTCGGTACATCAAATCACATAACTCATAAAACAAATCATCATCGAACCTTAAGCCTGCGTACCCTATGGGTTCGAGAACTATGTAGACATGACCGAGACACATCTCCAGTCAATAACCATTAGCGGAACCTGGATGCTCATATTGGTTCCTACATGTTCTACGAAGATCTTTATCGGTCAAACCGCATAACAACATACGTTGTTCCCTTTGTCATCGGTATGTTACTTGCCCGAGATTCGATCGTCGGTATCATCATACCTAGTTCAATCTCGTCACTGGCAAGTCTCTTTACTTGTTCCGTAATGCATCATCCCGCAACTAACTAATTAGTCACATTGCTTGCAAGGCTTATAGTGATGTGCATTACTGAGAGGGCCCAGAGATACCTCTCCGACAATTGGAGTGAAAAATACTAATCTCAATCTATGCCAACTCAACAAACACCATCGGAGACACCTGTAGAGCATCTTTATAATCACCCAGTTATGTTGTGACGTTTGATAGCACACTAAATGTTCCTCCAGTATACGGGAGTTGCATAATCTCATAGTCATAGGAACATGTATAAGTCATGAAGAAAGCAATAGCAATAAACTAAACGATCATAGTGCTAAGCTAACGGATGGATCTAGTCCATCACATCATTCTCTAATGATGTGATCCCGTTTATCAAATGACAACACATGTCCATGGCTTGGAAACTTAACCATCTTTGATTAACGAGCTAGTCAAGTAGAGGCATACTAGGGACACTCTATTTGTCTATGTATTCACACATGTACTAAGTTTCCGGTTAATACAATTCTAGCATGAATAATAAACATTTATCATGATATAAAGAAATATAAATAACAACTTTATTATTGACTCTAGGGCATATTTCCTTCAGTCTCCCACTTGCACTAGAGTCAATAATCTAGATTACACACTAATGATTCTAACACCCATGGAGTCTTGGTGCTGATCATGTTTTGCTCGTGAGAGAGGCTTAGTCAACGGGTCTGCAACAATCAGATCCGTATGTATCTTGCAAATCTCTATGTCTCCCTCCTTGACTTGATCGTGGATGGAATTGAAGCGTCTCTTGATGTGCTTGGTTCTCTTGTGACATCTAGATTCCTTTGCCAAGGCAATTGCACCAGTATTGTCACAAAAGATTTTCATTGGACCTGATGCACTAGGTATTATACCTAGATCAGATATGAACTCCTTCATCCAAACTCCTGCATTTGATGCTTCCGAAGCAGCTATATATTCCGCTTCACACGTAGATCTCGCCATGACACTCTGCTTAGAACTGCACCAACTGACAGCTCCACCATTCAATAAAAATATGTATCCGGTTTGTGACTTAGAGTCATCTAGATCAGTGTCAAAGCTTACATCGACATAACCATTTACGACGAGCTCTTTGTCACCTCCATAAATGAGAAACATATCCTTAGTCCTTTTCAGGTATTTCAGGATGTTCTTGACCGCTGTTCAGTGATCCACTCCTGGATTACTTTGGTACCTCACTTCTAAACTAAAATAGTAAGGCACACATCGGGTCTGGTACACAGCATTGCATACATGATAGAACCTATGGCTGAGGCATAGGGAATGACTTTCATTTTCTCTCTATCTTCTGCAGTGGTCGGGCAATTGAGTCTGACTCAACTTCACACCTTGTAACACAGGCAAGAACCCTTTCTTTGCTTGATCCATTTTGAATTTTTTCAAAACTTTACCAAGGTATGTGCTTTGTGAAAGTCCAATTAAGCGTCTTGATCTATCTCTATAGATCTTGATGCCCAATATATAAGTAGGTTCACCGAGGTCTTTCATTAAAAATTCTTATTCAAGTATCCTTTTATGCTATTCTGAAATTCAGTATCATTTCCGATCAACAATATGTCATCCACATATAATATCAGAAATGCTACAGAGCTCCCGCTCACTTTCTTGTAAATACAGGCTTCTCCAAAGGGCTGTATAAAACCATATGCTTTGATCACACTATCAAAGCATATATTCCAACTCCGAGATGCTTGCACCAGTCCATAAATGGATCACTGGAGCTTGCACACTTTGTTAACACCTTTTGGACCGACAAAACCTTCCAGTTGCATCATATATAACTCTTCTTTAAGATATCCATTAAGGAATGCAGTTTTGACATCCATTTGCCAAATTTCATAATCATAAAATACGGCAATTGCTAACATGATTTAGACGGACTTAAGCATCGCTACGGGTGAGAAGGTCTCATCGTAGTCAACTCCTTGAACTTGTCAAAAACCTTTCGCAACAAGTCGAGCTTTGTAGACAATAACATTACCGTCAGCGTCAGTCTTCTTCTTGAAGATCCATTTATTCTCTATGGCTTGCCGATTACCGGGCAAGTCTACCAAAGTCCATACTTTGTTCTCATACATGGATCCCATCTCAGATTTCATGGCCTCAAGCCATTTTGCGGAATCTGGGCTCATCATCGCTTCCTCATAGTTCATAGGTTCGTCATGGTTAAGTAACATGACCTCTAGAACAGGATTACTGTACCACTCTGGTGCCGATCTTGCTGTGGTTGACCTACGAGGTTCGGTTGTAACTTGATCAGAAGTTTCATGATCATCATCATTAACTTCCTCACTAATTGGTGTAGGGATCACTAGAACTGATTTCTGTCATGAACTAGTTTCCAATAAGGGAGACAGTACAGTTACCTCATCAAGTTCTACTTTCCTCCCACTCACTTCTTTCGAGAGAAACTCCTTCTCTAGAAAGGATCTATTCTTAGCAACGAATATCTTGCCTTCGGATCTGTGATTGAAGGTGTACCCAACAGTTTCCTTTGGGTATCCTATGAAGACACATTTCTCCAATTTGGGTTCAAGCTTATCAGGTTGAAGCTTTTTCACATAAGCATCGCAACCCCAAACTTTAAGAAACGACAACTTGGGTTTCTTGCCAAAGCATAGTTCATATGGTGTCGTCCCAACGGATTTCGATGGTGCCCTATTTAACATGAATGCAGCCGTCTCTAAAGCATAACCCCAAGACGATAGCGGCAAATCAGTAAGAGACATCATAGATCGCACCATATCTAATAAAGTGCGGTTACGACGTTCGGACACACCATTACACTGTGGTGTTCCAGGTGGCGTGAGTTGCGAAACTATTTTGCATTGTTTCAAATGAAAACCAATCTCATAACTCAAATATTCACCTCCACGATTAGATCGTAGAAACTTAATTTTCTTGTTACGATGATTTTCCACTTCACTCTGAAATTCTTTGAACTTTCCAAATGTTTCAGACTTATGTTTCATCAAGTATATATACCCATATCTGCTCAAATCATCTGTGAAGGTCAGAAAATAATGATACCTGCCACGAGCATCAACACTCATCAAACCGCATACATCAGTATGTATTATTTCCAATAAGTCTGTTGCTCGTTCCATTGTTCTGGAGAACGAAGTCTTAGTCATCTTCCCCACGAGGCATGGTTCACAAGCATCAAGTGATTCCAAAAGTCCATCAGCATGGAGTTTCTTCATGCGCTTTACACCAATATGACCTAAACGGCAGTGCCACAAATAAGTTGCACTATCATTATTAAACTTATATCTTTTGGCTTCAATACTATGAATATGTGTATCACTACTATCGAGATTCAATAAAAATAGACCACTCACCAAGGGTGCATGACCATAAAAGATATTACTCATATAAATAGAACAACCATTATTCTCTGATTTAAATGAATAACCGTCTCGCATCAAACAAGATCCAGATATAATGTTCATGCTTAACGTTAGCACCAAATAACAATTATTTAGGTCTAATACTAATCTCAAAGGTGGATGTAGAGGTAGTGTGCCGATCGTGATCACATCGACTTTGGAACCATTTCCCATGCGCATCATCACCACGTCCTTAGCCAATCTTCGCTTAATCCGTAGCCCCTGTTTTGAGTTGCAAATATGAGCAACAGAACCAGCATCAAATACCTAGGCACTACCTCGAGCATTAGTATGGTACACATCAATAACATGTATATCAAATATACCTTTCACTCTGCCATCCTTCTTATCCGCCAAATACTTGGGGCAGTTCCGCTTCCAGTGACCAGCCCCTTTGCAGTAGAAGCACTCAGTCTCAGGCTTAGGTCCAGACTTGGGCTTCTTCACTTGAGCAGCAACTTGTTTGTCATTCTTCTTGAAGTTCCCCTTCTTCTTGAAACTAGTGGTCTTGTTGACCATCAACACTTGATGATCCCTCTTGATTTCTACCTCCGCAGCTTTTAGCATTGCGAAGAGCTCGGGAATTGTCTTATCCATCCCTTGCACATTATAGTTCATCATGAAGCTTTTGTAGCTTGGTGGAAGTGATTGAAGAACTCTGTCAATGACACTATCATCAGGAAGATTAACTCCCAGTTGAGTCAAGTGGTTGTGGTACCCAGACATTCTGAGTATATGTTCACTGACATAACTATTCTCCTCCATCTTGCAGCTATAGAACTTATTGGAGACTTCATATCTCAGAATTCGAGCATTTGCTTGAAACATTAACTTCAACTCCTGGAACATCTCATATGCTCCATGACGTTAAAAACATCGTTGAAGTCCCGATTCTATGCCGTAAAGCATAGCACACTAAACTATCGAGTAGTCATCAGCTTTGCTCTGCTAGACATTCATAACATCTGGTGTTGCTCCCGCATCAGGCTTTGCACCCAGCGGTGCTTCCTGGACGTAATTCTTCTGTGCAGCAATGAGGATAATCCTCAAGTTACGGACCCAGTCTGTGTAGTTGCTACCATCATCTTTCAACTTAGCTTTCTCTAGGAACGCATTAAAATTCAAAGGAACAGTAGCACGGGCCATTTATCTACACCAATATAGATATGCAAGATACTATTAGGTACTAATTTCATGATAAATTAAAGTTCAATTAATCATATTACTTAAGAACTTCCACTTAGATAGACATCCCTCTAGTCATCTAAATGATCACGTGATCCATATCAACTAAACCATGTCCGATCATCACGTGAGATGGAGAAGTTTTCAATGGTGAACATCACTATGGTGATCATATCTACTATATGATTCACGCTCGACCTTTCGGTCTCAGTGCTCCGAGGCCATATCTGCATATGCTAGGCTCGTCAAGTTTAACCTGAGTATTCTGCCTGTGCAAAACTGGCTTGCACCTGTTGTATGTGAACATAGAGCTTATCACACCTGATCATCACATGGTGTCTCGGCACGACGAACTGTAGCAACGGTGCATACTCAGGGAGAACACTTATACCTTGAAATTTAGTGAGAGGCCATCTTATAATGCTACCACCATACTAAGCAAAATAAGATGCATAAAAGATAAACATCACATGCAATCAATATAAGTGATATGATATGGCCATCATCATCTTGTGCCTTTGATTTCCATCTCCAAAGCACCGTCATGATCACCATCGTCACCGGCTTGACACCTTGATCTCCATCGTAGCATCGTTGTCATCTCGCTAACTATTGCTTCCACGATTATCGCTACTGCTTAGTGATAAAGTAAAGCAATTACATGGCGATTGCATTTCATACAATAAAGCGACAACCATATGGCTCCTGCCAGTTGCCGATAACTGTTACGAAACATGATCATCTCATACAACAATTTATATAATCACGTCTTGACCATATCACATCACAACATGCCCTACAAAAGCAAGTTAGACGTCCTATACTTTGTTGTTGCAAGTTTTACGTGGCTGCTACGGGCTTAGCAAGAACCGCTCTTACCTACGCATCAAAAACCACAACGATTTTTCGTCAAGTGTGCTGTTTTAACCTTCAACAAGGACCGAACGTAGTCACACTCGATTCAACTAAAGTTGGAGAAATAGACATCCACTAGCCACCTGTGTGCGAAGCACGTCGGTAGAGCTAGTCTCATGAACATGGTCATGTAATGTCGGTCTGGGCCGCTTCATCCAACAATATCGCCGAATCAAAGTCTGACATGCTGGTAAGCAGTATGACTATTATCGCCCACAACTCTTTGTGTTCTACTCGTGCATATAACATCTACGCATAGACCTGGCTCGGATGCCACTGTTGGGGAATGCAGTATTTCAAAACAATTCCTCTTGGGTTGATGATGAACAGTACAAGTAGAAGAACAGCCTCCTGAGGTTGAGGTGTTCTTGTGCTCGGTGGATGTGTGGCCAAGGATGTGGTGGCTCTAATATAAGATCTGGTTCCTCAATCTAAGATCCGGTCCTCTAGCTATGGTGGTGGCTAGTCCTATTTATAGTGGCCTTGGTCCTCTCCCCAAATATTGAACGGGAAGGGAGCCAACAACGGCCAATTCGAAGGGGGACATGTAGTAGAAGCTATCCTGACAAAAACAGTCTTTGCCTGCCAAAGGCTCTGGTGGTGACGCCGTCTTGGGCTCCACGGTGACCTTCGTCTTTCCATCCTACTGGTCTTGGTCTCGTTGCAACACTATGGGAACCTTTGCTTGATGCCTCGGTACTCTGCGCCTATGCTTGCCCCCTTAGCACCAAAGAGGAAACAAGGACGCTTCGCGCGCTGGCGCCCGCCTGGCGCCCGCCTGGCGCCCGCCTGGTGCCCGTCTGGTCTTGATCTTCATGGCTCACGTCACGAGAACCTCGCGAGGTTTGCCTAGCCTTGAACTCTCCTCCCCTCACGAGCCAGCCTGGTGAGGCCGCTCCTGAGGAGGTCTTGCGTCGTCCGCCTCGCGAGGGTCTTGAATGCCTTGTTGATGAAGATGTGCCGTACAGGCCTGCTAGCAAAGCCACGCCGTGGACCGCAGGCAGGCAAGTCTGGGGACCCCCGTTCCCAGAATGCCGACAGGTGGCTAGCCCTATTTATAGAGGCCCGGGTCCTCTTCCCAAATATTAGGCGGGAAGGTATCCCACAACGGCCAGTTTGAAGGGGGACAGCTAGTACAAGCTATCCTGACAAAAGATGGTCTTCGCCTGCCAAAGGCTCTTGTGATGACACCATCTTGGGATCCACGGTGACCTCCGTCCTGACGTCCTGCTGGTCTTGGTCTCGTTGCACCGATATGGAAACCTTTGCTTGATGCCTCGGGACTCCGCGCCTGCGCTTGCTTATTTAGCACCAAAGAGGAAACAAGGACGTTGCGCGCACTGGCGCCCTCCTGGTGCACGCCTGGCCTTGGTTGCCATGGCTTGCATCACAGGAACCTCGCGAGGTGCCCCGTGCCTTGATCTTTCCGCCCCTCGCGAGCTAGCCTGGTGAGGCCGCCCACGAGGAGGTCTTGCATCATCCGCCCCGCGAGGCTTGGCCCCTCGCGAGGGTCTTGAGTGTTTGCTGGTGAAGAGGGGTCGTACAGGGCCGCTGGTGGAGCCACACCGTGGGCTGCAGGCAGGCAAGTCTGGGGACCCCCGTTCACAGGATGCCGACAATAGCCCCCAGGCCCAAGGCACGGTCGGGCTTGGCTTCGAGGCGAAGCCAAGGGGCAAGTGCGGAGCGCCGTGGGCCCTAACAGCATGCAACCTTGTTTGATGCGTGGCAGTCGATTGGACGTGGGTGTCTCCGCTTCCCCACGCAGCCTTGATATCCGCCTGGCTAGGCGGCCACCGTGACTTACACAATTATCCCCCTATTGCTGGTGACACACCCCTCCAACTCTCCTGCCTTTTCCAAACAATAACCTTCTCTTCCAATCGGTTCCGAGCTCAGCCCTCCTCGTTGCCATGGCACCCCGGCGAACAGAGAAGGAAAGGAGGAAGCCTCAGTCTTTAGCCGGGCCACCCCGGCCATTGAACCCGCCGTTGGCCGGTCACTGGTGCTCAACCAGGAAGCCATGGACAAGGTTCGCCCTGCGCTCGCTGCTGACTCCAACGAATGCGGGAGGACGGCGGCCTGGCCCACCTCTCGCGCCTCCATTAATAAGACAACCACCGAGGTTCCATTCTTCATCGACGCCTTGTGGGCTGGCCTGGTTCCTCCTTTCTCTGCCTTCTTCAACGCCGTGCTCTCCCACTATCAGATCCATATGTTGCACCTAGATCCCCAATCAATCTCCCTTCTCGCCGTCTTTGCTTTCATCTGTGAGGCCATGGTGGGCATTCCCCCTTCCGTGGCCCTATTGTGCCATTTCTTCTCGCTACACTTGACCGATTGTCGGTGTCAAAACCGGCGGATCTCGGGTAGGGGGCCCCGAACTGTGCGTCTAGGCCGGATGGTAACAGGAGGCAAGGGACACGAAGTTTTACCCAGGTTCGGGCCCTCTCGATGGAGGTAAAACCCTATGTCCTGCTTGATTAATATTGATGATATGGGTAGTACAAGAGTAGATCTACCTCGAGATCAGAGAGGCTAAACCCTAGAAGCTAGCCTATGGTACCATAGTTGTGTATGTTGTCCTACAGACTAAAACCCTCCGGTTTATATAGACACCGGAGAGGGTTAGGGTTACACAAAGTCGGTTACAATGGTAGGAGATCTGCATATCCTTATCGCCAAGCTTGCCTTCCACGCCAAGGAAAGTCCCTTCCGGACACTGGAAGAAGTCTTCAATCTTGTATCTTCATAGTCCAGGAGTCCGGCTGAAGGTATAGTCCGGCCATCCGGACACCCCCTAATCCAGGACTCCCTCAGTAGCCCCTGAACCAGGCTTCAATGACGACGAGTCCGGCGTGCAGATTGTCTTCGGCATTGCAAGGCGGGTTCCTCCTCCAAGTACTTCATAGAAGATTTTGAACACAAAGATAGTGTCCGGCTCTGCAAAATAAGTTTCCACATATTGCCATAGAGAGAATAACATTTACACAATCTAATCTGCTGACGTATTCCGTAGTGTGACACACCACAGTCAAGCCTTTATCCGAGTCGTTTCATTATCCCACCTCAGTGCGTCATGCGAGGCGGTTTCCTTGGCACGTCTTGTTAAAGCAGAGATCGTGTCCCCTTATTCCGGGATTCTCATCAATACGGGCGTGGGTAACCCAACTGCGCCATTGATTACGGCGCTTGGAGATAAACGAGTTTTACCAGGCTGGTGGGGACACGTAGTTGCGTCCACCCATATAAGGGGATAAGGATCCACCTTTTCACCTACGCCTTCTTCCTCCCTTGCTTATCCATTCTCGCGCACTCGAGCTCTAGTGCCCAAGTCCGCACTCCCCACCTCAACCTTCTCCAGCCATGTCCGGAGCGGGAGGCAAGTGGATGGTCTCCTCCATCACGGAGGGACACATCAAAAAACTAAGGAAGGCCGGATACTTATCTAATGACATTGCGTACCGGCTTCCCGAAAAGGGGCAGCTCATCCCCACCCCTAGGCCGCATGAGAGGGTGGTGTTCCTCCCCCATTTCCTCCGTGGACTGGGCTTCCCTCTTCACCCATTTGTCCGGGGGCTCATGTTCTACTATGGCCTGGATTTCCACGATCTGGCCCCGAACTTTGTCCTCAACATCTCAGCGTTTATCATCGTGTGTGAGGCTTTCCTCCGCATCCGCCCCCATTTCGGCCTATGGCTCAAGACTTTCAACATCAAGCCGAAGGTGGTGCGCGGCAACCAAGCGGAGTGCGGAGGCGCCATGGTGGGCAAGATGGCCAACGTCTTATGGCTCGAGGGCTCCTTTGTGGAGACCCTGAAGGGGTGGCAATCGGGGTGGTTTTACATCACCGAGCCACGCGACCCCGAATGGGTCGCAGCCCCCGTGTTTCGATCCGGACCCCCTACACGGCTCACCTCCTGGAAGGAGGCGGGCCTGTCATGGGGTAAAAAAGGAGAGCTGACCGGACTCCAAACATGCATCCAAACCCTGGTGGACAAGAAGCTCAAACTTGCCAACGTTGTCCAGGTTATGCTCATCCGCCTGATCCTCCCGTGTCATAAACGAGCTTTCAAAATGTGGGAGTTCGACCCAGCGCGGCACCAAACTCCGAGCAGGCTCTTCGACACGATGTACGAAGATGCCTGGAAGGTGCTTTTCAAGGGCGCCGAGGCCCCCGCTTCCACTACCGAGGATCGCAGATTCAGCACACAGCGTCACGCTCATGCGGTAAGCTATTTTTTCCTTTTACAGGGTATCAGTTTTTCATAGTTTGACTCCATGCGGGATCTAAGCTCCCTTACCTTTGACAGGATTGGCAGGTGACGTCCGGACAAATCAACTGTCCGGCTCCTTTGCCCGAAGGCCCAGCGGATGCTCACTTGGCGAAGCTGCTGGTTCCGGCACCCTATGTGGTGCCGGAGAAGAAGGCCGCGAAAAAGGCCACGAGGACTCGAAAGAGTGCCCGGCGCCAGGAGGTGTCGAATCCATCATCCGACGGTTCCGAGGCGCATTCCTCCCGTGAAGACGAGGAGGAAGAAGAAGAGACCTCTCCCCCTCCAGCGGGAGGAGAGAAGAAAAGGAAGGCCGCCCTCTCTGGGGAGGCCTGAGGGTCCAAGAAGGGGAAAACCCTTCCTCCGAACTACTCCACCGACGCCGACAACGGCGGAGAGGAGTGGCCGCCCAGGGCCAAGCCCCTGGCAAAATCGTAAGTATCCGGATACCAGAGTAATTCATAGTATTCGTTTATTGCACAACTTTTCCTTATGTCGAATATGTTTATGCAGCCCACTGAAAGTGGTTTCGGTAATTCATAACAACATATAGCTCTTTGAGCTAATACTATTCCAAGATGATTATTTCAGGAAAAGCTCAATGATTGGCATGGCATGGATGTGAAAGTGGAACCCTCAAAATGCTAAGGAAAATGGATTGGCCCAATCTCAAAAGCTCAAGACTCTTCATTTTATATTTTAGTGATCCAAGATCACATTGAGTCCATAGGAAAAGCCAATACTATTAAGGAGGGATGAGGTGTTGCTTAATGAGCCTCTTGCTTCATGTGCTTAGTGATATGCTCCAAAACCCTCAACTACTTTCCCACATCCACATATGACCTAAACTCTAAGCCAAACTCGGTCCTACCGATTTTTCCTATCCGGCGCCACCGAGTTTCACTTGTCATTAGCCACTGCCAAACCCTAGCAATTCGGTTCTACCGATAAGGATCTCGGTCCCACCGAGATGGGGTTGCAAACTCTCTGTTTCCCTTTCGTAACTTTTCGGTCCCACCGAAAGAGCGAATCGGACCCACCGAGATTGCAATGTAAACTCAGTGTTTCCCCTTTGTAACTTTTCGGTCTCACCGAGTTCCACTCGGTCTCACCGAAAGAGCAAATCGGCCCCACCGAGTTTGCCTGACCAACTCTCTGGTTAGCTAATTACCAAATTCGGTCTCACCGAGTCTGTGTAATCGGTCTCACCGAGATTACGTTATGCCCAAACCCTAACCGAATCGGTCCCACCGAGTTGCATGTCAGTCCCACCGAAATTCCTAACGGCCACTAGGTTTACTATTTCGGTCAGACCGAGTTTTATGATTCGGCCCACCGAGATTGGAAAACTGTGTAATGGTTGGATTTTGTGTGGAGGCTATATATACCCCTCCACCTCTTTCTCATTCAGTGAGAGAGCCATCAGAACACACACATCATTCCAACTCATTTGTTCTGAGAGAGAACCACCTACTCATGTGTTGAGATCAAGACATTCCATTCCTACCGTATGAATCTTGATCTATAGCCTTCCCAAGTTGCTTTCCACTCAAATCTTCTTTCCACCAAATCCAAATCCTATGAGAGAGAGTTGAGTGTTGGGGAGACTATCATTTGAAGCACAAGAGCAAGGAGTTCATTACCTACACACCATTTGTTACTTCTTGGAGAGTGGTGTCTCCTAGATTGGCTAGGTGTCACTTGGGAGCCTCCGACAAGATTGTGGAGTTGAACCAAGGAGTTTGTAAGGGCAAGGAGATCGCCTACTTCATGAAGATCTACCGCTAGTGAGGCAAGTCCTTCGTGGGCGATGGCCATGGTGGGATAGACAAGGTTGCTTCTTCGTGGACCCTTTGTGGGTGGTTGCTTCTTCGTGGACCCTTCGTGGGTGGAGCCCTTCATGGACTCGCGCAACCGTTGCCCTTGGGTGGAGCCCTGTGTGGACTGGCGCAACTGTTACCCTTCGTGGGTTGAAGTCTCCATCAACGTGGATGTAGGATAGCACCACCTATCCGAACCATAGGAAAAACATCCGTGTCTCCAATAGCGTTTGAATTCTCCAAACCCTTCCCTTTATATTCTTGCAAGTTGCATGCTTTACTTTCCGCTGCCAATATACTCTTTGCATGCTTGCTTGAATTGTGTGATGATTACTTGATTTGTCCTAAAACAGCTAAAATATGCCAAGAACTAAAACTGAGAAAAGGTTAAGTTTTTATTTGGTCAAGTAGTCTAATCACCCCCCTCTAGACATACTTTCGATCCTACAAGTGGTATCAAAGCTTTGGTCTCCACTTGCTTGATCTCCATAGCTTTTGGTGGCCATAGCCTTGGTTTCACAACCTAGGAGAGTATGGCGTCTAGCGAGGGAAATTATCACCATAGAGGTCCTTATTTTGATGGTACTAATTTTGCTAGTTGGAAGCATAAAATGAAAATGCATATTCTTGGACATAACCCCGTTGTTTGGGCTATTGTGTGTGTTGGTTTGCAAGGTGACTTCTTTGATGGGAGAGAACCAAACCGTGAAGCTACCGCGGATGAGTTGAAGATGTTGCAATACAATGCTCAAGCTTGTGATATTCTCTTCAACGGATTATGCCCCGAAGAATTCAACAAAATCAGCCGTCTTGAGAATGCAAAGGAAATTTGGGATACTTTGATTGATATGCACGAAGGTACCGACTCCGTCAAGGAATCCAAGTTGGATGTGCTTCAAAGCCAACTTGACAAGTTCAAGATGAAGGATGGTGAAGGTGTCGCTGAAATGTACTCTAGGCTTGCTCTCATCACAAATGAGATTGCCGGCTTAGGAAGTGAAGAGATGACCGATAGATTCATCATCAAGAAGATCCTAAGAGCCTTGGATGGAAAATATGATACCGTGTGCACATTGATCCAAATGATGCCCAATTACAAAGATCTCAAGCCAACAGAAGTGATTGGAAGAATTGTTGCTCATGAGATGTCACTTAAGGATAAAGAGGAACTTCACAACAAGTCAAGTGGTGCCTATAAAGCCTCATGTGAAGCTCCTACATCATCAAGTGAGAAACAAGACTTCAATGAAGAATTGAGCTTAATGGTGAAGAACTTCAACAAGTTCTACAAGAGTAGAAGCAAAGATAGAAGCTCCAAGTCAAGGTCCTACAATGACAAAAGATCTTCTAGTCGAGAGAGAAACGGTTACAATTGTGGAAGACCCGGACACTATTCCAACGAGTGTACGGCTCCCTACAAGAGAAGAGAAGATTCTCCAAAAAGAAGAAGCAAAGGATCACCACCAAGAGAGAGAAGGAGTAGAGATGATCGTTATGAACGAAGATACTCACGGAGAAGCAAGGATTCAGAAAGGAAGGAAAAATCATCAAGGAGCTACACAAGACGAAGACATCAAGCTCATGTTGGTGAATGGGTATCCGGCTCCGACTCCGACAGCCACTCCGAGAGAAGTTATCACTCCGACTCCGAAGATACTCAAGATGAAGGTGTTGCCGGTCTAGCACTTGTGTCAACCAACTCCTACGACATATTTGACTCACCAAATGAAGGAATTGGAAGATGCTTCATGGCCAAAGGTCCTAAGGTAACACACCCTGAGTATGTTGATTTCGATAGTGATGAAGATGACTTGTTAGGTGATGATTTGCTTGGTGACAACTCTAGTGATGAATACTATGATGAAAGACCAATTAATCATGCTAATCAAGATAAAACGAATGACAATGATAAGGAGAAGATTGAGGCTCTAACTAAAGAACTAAAAACTCTTAAATTAGCTCATGACACTATCTTCGAAGATCATCGAGAACTTTTAAGAGCTCATGAGAAGCTACGCTTTGAAAAGCTCAATCTTGAGCAAGAGCATGAGTTCTTAAAGGCAATCAATGATGATCTCCGCAAGAAAAGTTCTTCTTACATTGCCAAGCGTTTACTCTTATCCACTTACATGCCTCAAGTCAAATCTAACAAGAAAGATTCTTCCGCTAGTAGTAACAATGATCATGCTAAATCCAATATTGTTGCTTCTAGTAGTTCTCTTAATTCCACTAATGATTCTCTTAGCCAAGTTACACTTGAGCAAGAAAATAGCTTATTGAAGGGAATTATAGAGAAAGGAGTGTACAAAAGCCTTGCCGGGAGTAAGCAATTCGAGGAAATTGTGCGCAAGCAAGGAATGCACCGGAAGAATCAAGGTATTGGTTTTGAATGAAAGTTCAATGCCAATGGAGTTGAATGGGAAGAAGATCAATACCCCAAGACAAAGTTTGTCCCTCAACAAGAGAAGTATACTTATTTCAAGGGGACACAAGCTCAAGATGATCTTCCACCACAAGACTACGAGCAAAAAGGCAAGGACAAGCTTCAAGAGGAAATTGATGCATTTGAAGAAGCTCCTAAGACCTTAGTCAAGTGGATTCCCAAGACTACTTCAAGTTCAACTTCATCAAGTACGACTACAACTCCAAGGATTCCCATCAAGATGATGTGGATCCAAAAGAAGAAGAACTAGAGAGTTCTTGAGGGTGTCTCCGCCAACATACTTCACTCTTATCATTTTGGCAAGAACAAGTGCAATCAACTTCCACATCTTGCACTAGTTCAAGGAGTCACAAACCCTCTGGTTGGTAAGACAAGGGACAAGGTAACCCAAAGCTTTCATGGACATCATCTTTTGTGTGCATCACTCTATGTCTATGGATATCCTTGTTTGTTCCTTGTGGGACTAACCCATGTAGGTATTGAAAGTGCAATTCACTCAAATGGATAGCTCCAAGAGATCTACATCAACATTGAGCATCCACATCTTCAATGTCTACATGAAGTCATCATCGACAAAACCCAAGGTTAGTTCATCCCTCTTAAGGGGGGATATCACATCTAGGGGGAGCTTTACTCTAAGAATGAGCTAAAGCAACTCTAAAGATGTGAACAAAACAATGCTTTATGTAAAAGTGGTAACCCCACTTGAGCTTAAACGATGAGTATGACCTATGATCAAGTGCTCTCACTTGACTCCTAAGTCAATATACTCATATATAGATGACCTAGTCATCGCAAATTGCCTGATAGATGCTAAAATTGGTTGTGCATGCTTTGCCACATATTTCATTTGCTATCTTATTGTGTGAGCATGCTGATTGCATATTTTACTCATTCGAGGACATCCACTTGTTGCTTTGACTGTTCGGCTTTATCTTCTTTTGCCAAGTGGATGGACAAGAATGCCTAAGAACCTCCTCTAGCTATCTATGCTTTTCTCGTCTCAAACTCTATTCATGCTGCATCACAAAATTTGATCAAGTCAGATTCGAACCACTCTGTGTGAGGAGCGCTCGGAGTCCCCGATTCGTCATAGACTTAGACTTCCAAAACCTCTTTATGATTCTCGGTCTGACCGATACTCCACTTTCGGTCCTACCGAGATCATTAAGTTGATCTAAGTTTTCGATCTCGGTGCAACCAAGGTGAACATTTTGGTCACACCGAGTTTCAGTAACTGCACGCAGTTATGAATCTCGGTGCCACCAAGTTGTTCCACTCGGTCACACCGACAGGGTCGGGCTATATATAGTCACGGGCAGAATTTTGGAAATTTCTCCGAAACCTCTTCGCCCGCGCATAGCTCGCTCTGCCTCCTGGGTCTCCGGATCGTCCTCCTCGCCGCCAGCAGCCTCAAGTCGCTGCTCTCCGCCGCCGTCAACGGATTTCTGCCCCGCCGTTGCCGCCGTAGCAAGTCCACGCCAAACTAGGGTATGGACTTGATCTTTGTGCTATTCCTCAATCTGATTCCTAGCACATTGTGATCATCATGATTCTTGCCACGATTGAAACACTTCTATCCAGTCAAAACGCTCGTAGATTAGGTTTAATTCGAAAATTTTAGGGTTAGGTTTCCGCCGAAACCATCTCGGACCCACCGAGTTGAAAAACTTGGTCCCACCAATCTGGCTTTTGCCATTGCACAAGGGAAACTCGGTCTGACCAAGAATAACTTATCGGTGCGACCGATTTTGGAATTCTGTGAAACCCTAGCAGTCTCGGTGCCACCGAACTGTGACTCGGTCCTACCGAGTTCACCAGTTCTGGTGCCAAAACTGCTTCGGTGTCACTGAGTTTGAAAATCGGTAGATCCAAGATGCTTTCTGTGGAAAACTAAAACTAAGTTTTTGAATTAATCTTTTGCAAAAATCTCTGCTTTTTGTGATGCTCATCCAATCTATCTCTTCTATAATCTATTCATAGGGTCAGCAGTCAGTTTGCAACATGTCTGATCAAAGTGACAGCCAGAACCTCTCAGAGCAGCAAGTTGTGATGAGTGAGGGCACTAGCCCCTCAAGTTCTTCTGATGATGGCAGCAGAAGCACCCCCAGCAATCTGCCTAAGGCTGCCACACGTCAAAGGAAGAAGAGAACATCTGATTCTAAAGATGAGGACTATGTGGCAGAGGAAGAGGCCACTTCCAAGAGAGTTGAGCCAGCTCAAGGCTCAAAGCCAGGACTGAAAGTCAAGAGGCCAGCAGACAGGCAGCCAATGTCAAAGGCTAGAGCTTCAACTGAGAAGCCTGCACCTGCTCCCATTGAGCCCATTGCTGCTGAGAGCAAGAAAAGGAAAGAGAGGGTAAAGAAAACTGTAGCCAAAGTGCTTGGGAGAGCCTCCATCATGGTAGAAGAGGAGGAGGAAGAAGAGGCAGCTGCACCAGCGCCCAAAGCAGCCAAACTTATGGGAGATGCCATAAGGTCAGGTACAGTTGCATCCAAGCCCAAGGAAGCTCCTAAGGCTGCATCAAAGCCTAAGACAGCTCCAAAGAGAAACATACGGAGCATCCCAGCTGCAGAAAAGAACAAGGCCCCAGTGCCTGAGACAGTTGCAGAAGAAGAGGAAGAGAGTGTCCTTCGGAAGCTCAAGCCCAAGATCTCAGACCACAACGATGCTCATCCTGTGGCTGAGGATATGAAGCTCAGGAGAGACTCAGGGCTCAGGAAGTGGAGAGAAGTAGATCCATATGCTTCTAGGAGAAGGACTGCTGTGGGTTACAGATTTCACACCAAGGAGCAACAAGATTTCTATGAGACTGTTTTGCTTGACAAGAAGCCAATCGTTTGTGACATGAGATGGGTCGACTGGACCTATATCAAGGAGAATGAAGAGTACTCCCAGGAGTATTTGACAACTTTAGTGCTTGTGGAGTAGCTAACTTTGTTGGGTAGAAGCTCACAAAGTGGAACGAGGAACTTATCATGCAGTTCTACTCCACGGCACACTTTTATCCAGATGGGAGGATCACATGGATGTCTAAGGGTACAAGGTACCAATCTACAGTGGCTGAGTGGGCACAGATCATTAATGCCCCAGAAGAGCAAGATGAGGACTTGGATATCTATGCCAAGAAGAAAATGGATCATAACTCAATGTCCAACATGTACAAGGAGATCCCCAATGAAGCACTTGACACATTCAAGTTTGGCTCAGTGCATTATCTGCTCTCAGGATTGCCTACTATCAATTGGATACTAAGGCACACTCTGTTGCCTAAGTCTGGAGATCACAAGATGATCAGAGGCCATGCTATCAACTTGCTACATGTGTTTGATGTGCCTCAGAAATTCAAGGTCATGAGTCTCATTGTGGAAACCGTTAAGAGGACAACTGCAGATCAGAAGAGGAGCTATGGATATGCCCCTCAGATTCAGGAGCTCATCAACTCCAAGATGGGCACGGGCGTATATTTGTTGGATAAGGAACACCTGCCCATCCGTCCAGATTTCGAGGACAATGAAGTTGTGATGACAGAGAATGAGCCATCGTCTGCACAAGCATTTGCAAAGAAGGAGAAGGCGAAGAAGGAAAAAGCTGCCAGGATGCCTACTCAAGAGGAGGCATCTGACCATTTCTTGAAGACCAAGCAAGAGCAGCTCAGTTACTTGATTGCATCCACGCTGAGAATTGAGCAAAGTTTGGCAAACCTCACTAAAAATCAGCAGAGCCTTGAACTTGTCGGAAAACATCTTAACGACAAGTCGAGCTTTCTTAATGGTGACATTTACCATCATTGTCCGTCTTCCTTTCAAAATCCATCTGTACTCAATAGCCTCACGACCATCGAGCTGTTCTGTCAAAGTCTACACTTTGTTTCCATACATGGACCCTCTCTCGGATTTTATGGCCTCGAGCCATTTATCGGAATCCGGGCCCACCATCGCTTCTCCATAGCTCGTAGGTTCATTGTTGTCTAGCAACATGACTTCCAACGCCGACAGGGAGCATCATGGAATTGGCGATGGAGAAGGGTTGGTGATGACGAAGAACGAAGATCCCCTCTCTGGAGCCCCAAACGAACTCCAGATCTGCCCTCCCGAGGAAGAACAGGGCTTGGCGGCGTCTCCGTCTCATGGATCACGATAATTCTTTCTCCCTGATTTTTTCCTGGAATAATGTAAATTTATAGTATCAGGGGGTCATCAGCGGGGCCACCAGGTGGGTACAACCCACCTGGGCGCGCCAGGAGAGGGGGGCGCGCCCTGGTGGGTCGTGCCCACCCAGGGGCCCCTCTCTGGTGGGTCTTGGCTCCATAAATTCTTATTATTGGTATAAAAATCCTCACAAAGTTTTGTTCCATTCTGAGAACTTCTATTTCTGCACAAAAACAACACCATGGTAGTTCTGCTGAAAACAACGTCAGTCCGGGGTTAATTTCATTCAAATCATGCAAATTAGAGTCCAACACAAGAGGAAAAGCGTGAGAAAAAGTAGATACATTGGAGACGTATCAACTCCCCCAAGCTTAAACCTTTGCTTGTCCTCAAGCAATACAGTTAATAAACTGAAAGTGAGAAAGAAAAACTTTTACGAACTCCTTTGCTCTTGTTTGCATAAATAGGCTTAAAAACACCTAGGTTTTTAGCCAACATTATTACTAACCATGTCAACAATAACTCTTAAAGATTATAATGGTTCATATGAATGAGATAATCATCTAGCGAGCAATAATAAGATATCTCAAATAGCAACATATTGTAAAAACAACCATGATATAATATGACAATAATGGTATCTCGCTAGCCCTTTCAGAGACCGCAAAACATAAATGCAGAGAACCTCCGAAGTTCAAGCAGCGACTAAACATTGTATTTCATGGTAGAAAAGATCCAGTCATGATGCACCCAACATTAGATATACACAATGCATAAATCATGACCGCTGTGCTCTACTCAGTTTCTGGCGCTTGCTTTTAGAATGTGGTGACACAACATAAAAGTAAATAGAAAGTCCCTTCGCAGAGGGAAGTAGTGATTTGCAGAGGTGCCAGAGCTCAATTTTTAAAACATAGATAAATGATATTTTGAGATATGCACCCTTCTTATTCACTTCACGACCATCAGCTATCAACATCTTCCATGCTAAGCACGCTGGTAGAGGTCCCCAAGCAGAAAGTAAAGGTTTTGACTCCATTGGGAGTTTTTGTTTAATTATGTAAGAGATGAACTCTATTTGTATTTTGCAGTTTGGGACTGGGCATCCCTATTACCGTCCATTTCCTCGTGCGACAGCAAGTGAATAAACACTTGACCTGAGGATAACATGCTTAGCACGGAAGATATCGACCACCTCCTGTCGTTGCATGAACGATCCAAGCACACAAAACGGATAATTTTTTTAGAAGTTTTTAGAGGTGGCACATGCAAATTTACTTAGGACGGTGTCGGATTTTGGGTTCCGACAAAACCCTTGAGGTTCGAACACTAGGGTGCACACGAAGATCTCTCCTCCCCTAAGCTCTCACTCCCACCGCGATCTCAAGCCTTAGCGCGTCAAACTCGCAGAACAAAGGGACACAAGATTTATACTGGTTCGGGCCACCGATGTGGTGTAATACCATACTCCAGTGTGGTGTGGTGGATTGCCTCTTGGGCTGGGGATGAACAGTTACAAGGGAAGAACAACCTCCCGAGGAGAGGTGCTCCTGTGCTTGGTGACCTTGATGCGGTTGAGGATTCTTCTCCCTTTTCTAAGGTGGTGGTGTCGGATCACGGGTTCCGGCAAAACCCTTAAGGTTCGAACACTGGGGTGCGCGCGAAGATTTCCCCCCTTCCAATCCACGTCCTAACTTATCTAAGATCTTACGAACTAACTCGGCGAACTTGCAACACAAAGGACACAAGATTTATACTGGTTCGGGCCACCGTTGTGGGGTAATACCCTACTCCAGTGTGGTGGTGGTGGATTTCCTCTTGGGTTGATGATGAACAGTACAAGTAGAAGAATAGCCTCCTGAGGTTGAGGTGTTCTTGTGCTCGGTGGATGTGTGGCCAAGGATGTGGTGGCTCTAATATAAGATCTGGTTCCTCAATCTAAGATCCGGTCCTCTAGCTATGGTGGTGGCTAGTACTATTTATAGTGGCCTTGGTCCTCTCCCCAAATATTGAATGGGAAGGGAGCCAACAACGGCCAATTCGAAGGGGGACATGTAGTACAAGCTATCCTGACAAAAGCAGTCTTTGCCTGCCAAAGGCTCTGGTGGTGACGCCCTCTTGGGCTCCACGGTGACCTCCGTCTTGCCATCCTACTGGTCTTGGTCTCGTTGCAACAATATGAGAACCTTTGCTTGATGCCTCGGTACTCCGCGCCTGCGCTTGCCCCCTTAGCACCAAAGAGGAAACAAGGACGCTTCGCGCGCTGGCGCCCGCCTGGCGCCCGCCTGGTCTCGATCGTCATGGCTCACGTCACAAGAACCTCGCGAGGTTTGCCTAGCCTTGAACTCTCCTCCCCTCACGAGCGAGCCTGGTGAGGCCGCTCCTGAGGAGGTCTTGCGTCGTCCGCCTCGTGAGGCTTGGCCCCTTGCGAGGGTCTTGAATGCCTTGTTGATGAAGATGTGCCGTGTAGGCCTGCTAGCAAAGCCACGCCGTGGACCGCAGGCAGGCAAGTCTGGGGACCCCCGTTCCCAGAACGCCGATAGGTGGCTAGCCCTATTTATAGAGGCCCGGGTCCTCTTCCCAAATATTAGGCGGGAAGGTATCCCACAACGGCCAGTTTGAAGGGGGACAACTAGTACAAGCTATCCTGACAAAAGATGGTCTTCGCCTGCCAAAGGCTCTTGTGATGACACCGTCTTGGGATCCACGGTGACCTCTGTCCTGCCGTCCTGCTGGTCTTGGTCTCGTTGCACCGATATGGAAACCTTTGCTTGATGCCTCGGGACTCCGCGCCTGCGCTTGCTTATTTAGCACCAAAGAGGAAATGAGGACGCTGTGCGCACTGGCGCCCTCCTGGTGCACGCCTGGCCTTGTTCGCCATGGCTTGCATCACAGGAACCTCGCGAGGTGCCCCGTGCCTTGATCTTTCCGCCCCTCGCGAGCTAGCCTGGTGAGGACGCCCCCGAGGAGGTCTTGCATCATCCGCCCCGCGAGGCTTGGCCCCTCGCGAGGGTCTTGAATGTTTGCTGGTGAAGAGGGGTCGTACAGGGCCGCTGGTGGAGCCACGCCGTGGGCTGCAGGCAGGCAAGTCTGGGGACCCCCGTTCCCAGGATGCCGACAGTAGCCCCCAGGCCCAAGGCACGGTCGGGCTTGGCTTCGAGGCGAAGCCAAGGGGCAAGTGCGGAGCACTGTGGGCCCCAACAACATGCAACCTTGTTTGATGCGTGGCAGTCGATTGGACGTGGGTGTCTCCGCTTCCCCACGCAGCCTTGATATCCGCCTGGCTAGGCGGCCACCGTGACTTACACAATTATCCCCCTATTGCTGGTGACACACCCTCCAACTCTCCTGCCTTTTCCAAACAATAACCTTCTCTTCCAATCGGTTCCGAGCTCAGCCCTCCTCGTTGCCATGGCACCCTCGCAAACAGAGAAGGAAAGGAGGAAGCCTCAGTCTTTAGCCGGGCCACCCCAGCCGTTGAACCCGCTGTTGGCCGGTCACTGGTGCTCAACCAGGAAGCCATGGACAAGGTTCGCCCTGCGCTCGCTGCTGACTCCAACGAATGGGGGAGGACGGCGGCCTGGCCCACCTCTCGCGCCTCCGTTAACAGGACAACCACCAAGGTTCCATTCTTCATCGACGCCTTGTGGGCTGGCCTGGTTCCTCCTTTCTCTGCCTTCTTCAATGCCGTGCTCTCCCACTATCAGATCCATATGTTGCACCTGGATCCCCAATCAATCTGCCTTCTCGCCGTCTTTGCTTTCGTCTATGAGGCCATGGTGGGCATTCCCCCTTCCGTGGCCCTATTGCGCCATTTCTTCTCGCTACACTTGACCGATTGTCGGTGTCAAAACCGGCGGATCTCGGGTAGGGGGCCCCGAACTGTGCGTCTAGGCCGGATGGTAACAGGAGGCAAGGGACACGAAGTTTTACCCAGGTTCGGGCCCTCTCGATGGAGGTAAAACCCTATGTCCTGCTTGATTAATATTGATGATATGGGTAGTACAAGAGTAGATCTACCTCGAGATCAGAGAGGCTAAACCCTAGAAGCTAGCCTATGGTACCATTGTTGTGTATGTTGTCCTACGGACTAAAACCCTCCGGTTTATATAGACATCGGAGAGGGTTAGGGTTACACAAAGTCGGTTACAATGGTAGGAGATCTGCATATCCGTATCGCCAAGCTTACCTTCCACGCCCAGGAAAGTCCCTTCCGGACACTGGAAGAAGTCTTCAATCTTGTATCTTCATAGTCCAGGAGTCCGGCTGAAGGTATAGTCCGGCCACCCAGACACCCCCTAATCCAGGACTCCCTCAATAGCCCCTGAACCAGGCTTCAATGACGACGAGTCCGGCGCGCAGATTGTCTTCGGCATTGCAAGGCGGGTTCCTCCTCCAAGTACTTCATAGAAGATTTTGAACACAAAGATAGTGTCCGGCTCTGCAAAATAAGTTTCCACATATTGCCATAGAGAGAATAACATTTACACAAATCTAACCTGCTGACGTATTCCGTAGTGTGACACACCACAGTCAAGCCTTTATCCGAGTCGTTTCATTATCCCACCTCAGCGCGTCATGCGAGGCGGTTTCCTTGGCACGTCTTGTTAAAGCAGAGATCGTGTCCCCTTATTCCGGGATTCTCATCAATACGGGCATGGGTAACCCAACCGCGCCATTGATTACGACGCTTGGAGATAAACAAGTTTTACCAGGCTGGTGGGGACACGTAGTTGCGTCCACCCATATAAGGGGATAAGGATCCACCTTTTCACCTACGCCTTCTTCCTCCCTTGCTTATCCATTCTCGCGCACTCGAGCTCCAGCGCCCAAGTCCGCACTCCCCACCTCAACCTTTTCCAGCCATGTCCGGAGCGGGAGGCAAGTGGATGGTCTCCTCCATCACGGAGGGACACATCAAAAAACTGAGGAAGGCTGGATACTTATCTAATGACATTGCGTACCGGCTTCCCGAAAAGGGGCAGCTCATCCCCACCCCTAGGCCCCATGAGAGGGTGGTGTTCCTCCCCCATTTCCTCTGTGGACTGGGATTCCCTCTTCACTCATTTGTCCGGGGGCTCATGTTCTACTATGGTCTGGATTTCCACGATCTGGCCCCGAACTTTGTCCTCAACATCTCAGCATTTATCATCGTGTGCGAGGCTTTCCTCCGCATCCACCCCCATTTCGGCCTATGGCTCAAGACTTTCAACGTCAAGCCGAAGGTGGTGCGCGACAACCAGGCAGAGTGCGGAGGCGCCATGGTGGGCAAGATGGACAACATCTTATGGCTCGAGGGCTCCTTTGTGGAGACCCTGAAGGGGTGGCAATCGGGGTGGTTTTACATCACCGAGCCGCGCAACCCCGAATGGGTCGCAGCCCCCGTGTTTCGATCCGGACCCCCTACACGGCTCACCTCCTGGAAGGAGGCGGGCCTGTCATGGGGTAAAAAAGGAGAGCTGACCGGACTCCAAACATGCATCCAAACCCTGGTGGACAAGAAGCTCAAACTTGTCAACGTTGTCCAGGTTATGCTCATCCACCTGATCCTCCCGTGTCAACAACGAGCTTTCAACATGTGGGAGTTCGACCCAGCGCGGCACCAAACTCCGAGCAGGCTCTTCGACACGATGTACGAAGATGCCTGGAAGGTGCTTTTCAAGGGCGCCGAGGCCCCCACTTCCACTACCGAGGATCGCGGATTCAGCACGCAGCGTCACGCTCATGCGGTAAGCTGTTTTTTCCTTTTACAGGGTATCAGTTTTTCATAGTTTGACTCCATGCGGGATCTAAGCTCCCTTACCTTTGACCGGATTGGCAGGTGATGTCCGGACAGATCAACTGTCCGGCTCCTTTGCCCGAAGGCCCAGCGGATGCTCGCTTGGCGAAGCTATTGGTTCCGGCACCCTATGTGGTGCCGGAGAAGAAGGCCGCGAAAAAGGCCACGGGGACTCGAAAGAGTGCCCGGCGCCAGGAGGTGTCGAATCCATCATCCAACGGTTCCGAGGCGCATTCCTCCCGTGAAGACAAGGAGGAAGAAGAAGAGACCTCTCCCCTCCAGCGGGAGGAGAGAAAAAAAAGGAAGGCCGCCCTCTCTGGGGAGGCCTGAGGGTCCAAGAAGGGGAAAACCCTTCCTCCAGACTACTCCACCGACGCCGACAACGGCGGAGAGGAGTGGCCGCCCAGGGCCAAGCCCCTGGCAAAATCGTAAGTATCCGGATACCAGAGTAATTCATAGTATTCGTTTATTGCACAGCTTTCCCTTATGTCGAATATGTTTATGCAGCCCACCCAAACACCGGCTCGACGCGTCGTCGAGCGGCTCACTGGACTCGTTGGATGTGAACTCGCTTCCGACGGCCCCCTCCCCCCGCCCTACGGACGACACCGAAGTGTTGTCCCAATAGGTTTCAAGCCGGGAGGACGTGGTCCTGGAGGCACCGCAAGGCGACCTCCCGGACTCCAGGAGTAAAGGGGATGAAACCCCCCAGGGCTCCAAGTCCGGCTCTAGGCCGTACACCGCTCCGGAACCCTCAAAGGTTCCAGAGTCCGGCGGGGGACCTCCTTCCAAGAGGAGCAAGCCCACCGTGCCGGTGACCCCCGTCCAACCGGAGGCGCCGGACAATCTATTGGAGGCGCTCCAAGGCGCCTCCGTCGACGAGGGGCACCGCACTATTATGAGTGCGGTGGTCCAGAAGGTTCAGTCCGCCAAGAGTGGACTGACTGAAGCTTGTACTAGCCTTTTAACAGGCTTTGAGGTAAGTAAAGAATGTGTAAATAATATTGCCGCATAGACAGTAGCCCCTGATGCTCTATTTGGCGTTCGGGAAGAAAAGACGAATAGAGGATCAACTAAAATTCGCAGGAGTCTAACAAAAATGAGTCAATATGCGTATGCAGGCTTCTCTGCTTGCGTCCGCTGCACTGACTGCGGAAGTGGACACGCTAAAGCAGAACCTCGAGCGGTCCGAGCAAGAGCTCGGGCTTGCCAAGAAGCAGCTCGAGGACAATGAATGTAAGAAATACCTTGTTTTTTTAAATATATATAAAAAGGTGCAATTGCAAAAAATGACAGGATTATCATGGCTATCGTAGGGGCCACGTCTGAGGTGGCGACCCTTAAGCAAGCGCTGGTCGAGGCCGAGAAGAGGGCAGACACAGAGCGCACCGAGCGGGAGAAGTATGAGGCCGAGGTTGGCAAGGTACGGCAAGAGTTCCAGGCTCTCATGGAAAAACATGAGAGTTTGGAGCTTGACTCAAAGAGGCGAGCGTCCGAGCTCACGGTGGCTATTGAAAATGCCAAGTCTGCCAAGGCCGAATCCCAGAAGACCCTCCAGGAGTTGGATGAGGTGAAGAAGATAGCGGCAGGTAAGGCATTCTTTATGCAAAGCAAACACATAAACGTGAGTTACTTGTTACTTACCTGAATCCGGAGCTCTCCAGGAGCGTTCGCAGATCTTCCCCGGAGTGTGTCTGATGCCGCCGCATTCTATCGAGCCGAGGAGGGCAGCTCGACAGAGAAGGTGTTCTGGTCTCAGTATGCTGAGGCCGGACACCCTGTGCCCCTGAGCGACCAGCTGAAGCAACTGGTCAAGCTCCACAAGGCGGCCGAACAGGCCATGAAGGGCCTCATAGTTCGGCTGTGGCCTGGAGGGGCTCTGCCTGGGAGCTGTTTCGGGCTGGTGCGGCGGCTGGTGGAGGCCTGTCCAAGGCTCGAAGTCATCAAGCGCTCCGTCTACATTGAAGGTGCCCGTAGGGCCCTTGCCCGTGCTAAGGTGCACTGGGGCAAGCTGGATGCTGAGAAGCTTGTGAAGGACGGGCCACCGCCGGGGAAAGAGCATCGCAAGCCTGAGAATTATTATAAGGATGTTCTGAAGGGTGCATGCCTTGTGGCAGATGAATGTTCTAGGGATGTAATTTTTGAGTGAAACTTGCTCGTTTTGTCCTGTGCGCTGAAAACTTGTTCATATGCGCTAAGAAATGCTGTTGGAATTTAAAATATTACCTTCTGTGCGGCTGTTTGTCAATTCTGAGAGATGGCAAGTCGTCACCTTCTGCCCCCGTGCCGCTAGTGCTGGGGTGTTCGGGGATAAACCTGAGCGCTCTTTTTCCCATGTTTGGGTCCTTCGAGGGAGGCGCTCAGCCCAACGAACAAGGCAATCGGACTATAATGCGTGAACACTCTCACTTAGCCATAGAATTCTATAATTTTAAATTTCGGCGAAGCCCCTGGTATTTGGAAGACCGAGTTCGGGGCGCTATCCACGCCTTGGCCGGACAGAGCCGGCTCCTCGCTCTAAGCGGCATAAGTCATTAGGGACTCGAAAAACCTCTCGAACAGCGACCAGCTCTCGCTTCATCATGACAGTCAGTTTTAGCTTTCTCCACTGAGGTGCTCGACCCAGATCAACTGGGGCACAATCGTAGTGGTTCTCCTAGTGGTACCTTAGCCGATATAGCGGAACCTAAGGCACCAAAACATAGGAGCCGGGCAAACCCAACTATTGACCCAAGACATGATTCAAAGCCGATGCATATAATGCTATAAGTTCGGGGTGCTGCACTTTGTTAAAGTGTTCGGACTTCTCACACCATATTGAGGGGTGCTAAAGCCCCTGGCGTATTTAGGCCGTGCCAAAGTGTACGGGTGCAATATGTCGGTAAGGAACATATATATATATATATAAAAGAAAAGAGTAATGCAAAAATAGATAAAAGCTATGCACTGTTTATTAAAGAGGGCTGCGATCAAAGCAGAACGATACAAATAATGCGATAAGCAAAAGGTTGGACTATGCAGCACGTCCGTTCCAGGGGCAAGCTGCGGAATAGTATGCGAACCAGGTATACTGCTCGTGATAGAGACCACCTGGGAGTTCCGTAATGCGGCGTGGCTTGTCTGCTTCCCTGGTTCTTGCATCGTTTGTGCGGCAATTGAACTACCGAACAGGCCTTCTGAAGAGTGGAGTCCTGAAACTAAGAGAAAATTAAAAAATCGGCAGCCCCTGGTGTGGTTTAAGCCGTGTTTCGGGCGTGCCGTGATGGTGCCCCTCCCCCTGTACCCATGGTATTTCTAGAGCGTAGTTATGTACGTGAAGTACTGGTGTCACCTTTTTGCGAGGGTTGGGGTTGGGGCCGCATTGCTACGCCTGCTCGGATCGTGCCAGGCGGTCTTGTTGTAGGTTACTCCGGGCGCGCTTGACGGTGTCCGGTCGTTTAATGGCCGGACTAGAGAACTGCCCGGAGAGGCTGCTTTGTACTTCCGCTGTAAGGGCCGCCGTGTGCTCCTCCATTTGGAGGGAGCGTTCGGTGTTTCCATTGACCGTAATTACTCCTCGAGGGCCTGGCATCTTGAGCTTAAGGTATGTGTAGTGTGGTACCGCATTGAACTTGGCGAATGCGGTTCGCCCGAGCAGTGCGTGATAGCCACTGCGGAATGGGACTATGTCAAAGATTAACTCCTCGCTTAGGAAATTATCCGGAGATCCGAAGACCACTTCAAGTGTGACTAAGCCTGTGCAGTTGGCCTCTACACCTGGTATTACGCCTTTAAAGGTCGTTTTGGTGGGCTTAATCCTCGAGGGATCTATGCCCATTTTCCGCACTGTATCCTGGTAAAGCAGGTTCAGGCTACTGCCACCGTCCATGAGGACTCTAGTGAGATGAAATCCGTCAATAATTGGGTCTAGAACCAATGCGGCGAATCCGCCATGACGGATGCTAGTGGGATGGTCCCTTCGATCAAAGGTGATCGGGCAGGAGGACCATGGGTTGAACTTTGGGGTGACTGGCTCTACCGCGTATACGTCCCTTAACGCGCGCTTCCGCTCCCTTTTGGGGACGTGGGCTGCGTATATCATGTTCACCGTCCGCACTTGTGGGGGGAAACCCTTCTGTCCATTGTTGTTCGGCGGCCGGGGCTCCTCGTCGTCATCGCTATGCAGCCCCTTGTCTTCGTTTTCGGCATTTAACTTGCCTGCCTGCTTGAACACCCAACAATCCCCGTTGGTGTGATTGGCCGGCTTTTCGGGGGTGCCATGTATCTGGCACAAGCGGTCGAGTATACGGTCCAAACTGGACGGGCCCTGGGATTCCTTTTGAATGGCTTTTTCCGCTGACCGGATTTAGAGCCTCTGAATCCGGCATTAACTATCGTATCCTCAGTATTGTCGCTGTTAATGCGGCACTTCTGCTTGTTGCGACGCGACCTGCCACTACTGTCCCTGGTATCCGAATTACCAGGGTTCTTGGTCATATTGTTGCTACGAGCAAGCCAGCTGTCTTCTCCCGCGCAAAAGCGGGTCATGAGTGTCGTGAGTGCTGCCATAGACTTCGGCTTTTCCTGTCCAAGGTGCCGGGCAAGCCACTCGTCACGGATATTGTGCTTGAAGGCTGCTAGGGCCTCAGTGTCCGGACAATCGACTATTTGATATTTCTTTGTTAGGAACCGTGTCCAAAATTGCCTGGCCGATTCCTCTGGCTGCTGAATTACGTGACTTAGGTCATTAGCGTCCGGGGGTCGCACATAAGTGCCCTGGAAATTGTCGAGGAATGCGGCTTCCAGGTCCTCCCAACAACTGATTGATCCCGTTGGCAAGCTGTTAAGCCAATGCCGAGCTGGTCCTTTAAGCTTGAGTGGGAGGTATTTGATGGCATGGAAATCGTCGCCACGGGCCATGTGGATATGAAGGAGATAATCCTCGATCAATACCGCAGGATCTGTTGTGCCATCATATGATTCGATATTTACCGTTTTGAAACCCTCGGGGATTTGATGATCCATTATTTCGTCTGTGAAGCATAGTGGGTGTGCGGCGCCTCTGTACTGGGCTATATCACGATGTAGCTCCAATGAGCTTTGTCTACTATGTTCGGCCCTACCGAATTTGTGGCCGGCGTGACGGTTACCGTCTCGAGCCGCGGGGCGCCCACGTGCTCCGCAGATCGATCTTGTTTGCCTTGCCTTGTCCTCCAACATATCTCTTAAATCCAGCGCATATTCCCGTGCCTTGGTACAGGGTGCGGCTTGAGTGGAGGGCCAAGAGGCCTCTTTGTCGCGGCCGCGAGGTGGCCGGTCGGCCGCATCAAGTGCTTCCTCCTCTAATCGGGGTAGCAACCTGCGCTTTGGGTAGCTCTTGGAGGGGCGTTCGAGTTTATGCTCTTCGGCCGCAAGGACTTTAGTCCATCTGTCGACTAGCAAATCTTGAGCTCTAAGCTGTTGCTATTTTTTCTTGAGGCTTCTTGCCGTGGCCATAAGCCTGCGTTGAAAATGCTCTTGCTCGACGGGATCCTCTGGCACGACGAATTCATCATCGTCGAGGCTTGCCTCCTCTTCGGAAGGAGGCATATAATTATCGTCCTCGACCTCTCTGTCTGCCGCTCTCTCATGAGGGCTGGTTCCTCCATCCCCCTGTGCTAAATCTTGCTGGAGGGGGTTTTCTTTGGCACTTTTCGGAGTATTGTTATCTCCCGTGCTGGAATCACCGTATTTGTTTTGGCGGGATTTTGAGCGGCACCGCTGATGCTGGCGCTTAGGCTGTTTCTTGGAGGGGTCATCCTCCGCTGTTCCATCGCCATCTCCTTCTTTTGGGGTGTCCACCATGTATATGTCATATGACGAGGTGGCTTTCCAGGGCCTGATAGGCGCTGGTTCTTCATCGTCTCCTTCATCGGCGTCCATACCGTCGATGTATTCGGAGTCGAAGTCGAGCATGTCGGTTAAGTCGTCGACAGTGGCTACAAAGTGGGTGGTGGGTGGGCTTTGAATTTCTTCATCGTCCGAATCCCAACCTTGCTGACCGTAGTCCGGCCAGGGCTCTCCTGATAAAGAGAGAGACTTTAGTGTCTTCAGAATATCGCCGAAAGGCCAGGCTGAAAGATGTCCGCGGCAGTAAACTCCATAATCGGTGCCCAATCGGATTCGATCGACAGGGGCGCGGAGGGTTCGGAGTCCGGAGAGGAGTCCGGCTCCTTGGAGTCACGAGTCTCGCAGAGTATGGGGCTGGTGTTCGGCTCGATCACCGTTGGGATCGTAGCCCCCGAGGCGGTGTCCAACCACCCATCCTCGATCGGCGCAGTTGGCTCCGAATTAAGGGTCGAAGCCGATACGGGTGCGGCCTCCAGGGCACTGTTCGGTGGCAGAGCTAGATCATGCTCGTCGTGACAGTGCGGCGCGCTCGGTAGTGGCTCGAATCCGTCGAAGATCAAGTCCCCGCGGATGTTGGCCATGTAGTTTAAGCTTCCAAATCTGACCTGACGGCCAGGGGCATAGCTTTCGAATTGCTCCAGATGGCCAAGTGAATTGGCCCGCAGTGCGAAGCCGCCGAAGACGAAGATCTGTCCGGGGAGGAAGGTCTCACCCTGGACTGCATCGCCATCGATGATCGTAGGAGCCATCGAGCCTGACGGCGACGACATAGAGGAACTCTCAATGAAAGCACCAATATCGGTGTCAAAACCGGCGGATCTCGGGTAGGGGGTCCCGAACTGTGCGTCTAGGCCGGATGGTAACAGGAGGCAAGGGACACGAAGTTTTACCCAGGTTCGGGCCCTCTCGATGGAGGTAAAACCCTACGTCCTGCTTGATCAATATTGATGATATGGGTAGTACAAGAGTAGATCTACCTCGAGATCGGAGAGGCTAAACCCTAGAAGCTAGCCTATGGTATGATTGTTGTGTATGTTGTCCTATGGACTAAAACCCTCCGGTTTATATAGACACCGGAGAGGGTTAGGGTTACACAAAGTCGGTTACAATGGTAGGAGATCTGCATATCCGTATCGCCAAGCTTGCCTTCCACGCCAAGGAAAGTCCCTTCCGGACACGGGATGAAGTCTTCAATCTTGTATCTTCATAGTCCAGGAGTCCGGCTGAAGGTATAGTCCGGCCATCCGGACACCCCCTAATCCAGGACTCCCTCACCGATCCTCGACAATGCTTGGGATGCCTGAACTTCCAGGCCGTGGCCGCGACGATAGGCTCGGGGATTGACTTTGAGCTCCCACCATCTGCGAGCGGGTTTCGCACACGGTGGGTGTTCGTGGACGTCGGTGTGCTCAGCCCCTGCTCTCGCCCCGTTGGCGCCCGCCGTCCCCAGCTCCGACTAGGGTCATGAGAAGCTCGTGGACCCCCACCTCGCCTTCGTCTGGCACCGGTTGAAGAGGCTGAAGGACATCGGCATGACTGCACCCATGGTGATGAAGGAGTTCCTCCGGCGCTGCATCACTGCCCTCCAGCGTCATTCCCGGCTGATGTGGGCCTTGTCCGGTGGCCAGGATCGCATGAGGCTTCAGGAAGCGGGCTTCCGCTCGAGGCACGAAGAACGGTGCTCGAGGTCTTGACGGGCGACCCCTCGCCAGCTGACATGCTGTCGGAGGGCTATCTTCTATACTGCTGCTCGGACAGGGTGGAGCTTGCAGGGCAGATGCCCCCTTCGATGAATGGGGGCTGCATCCAGTTGGCCTTGAAGGGCCCCGCGAGAAATCCGTCTTCGTGGTTCCCCTCCCTGCCGCCAGCGCCGAACTCACCCCAAGTGTGGGTGCAGGTGGGCGAGCTTCGCTGGAGGCCGGAGGCGTGGGCGCTGAGGCGTCGACACCGCTCGAGGCTCCCGAGGTGCCATCCCCGGGAGCCTGCAACTCTTGCCTTGGGGCGACAGCCGAGGGGGCGATGCAATCCGCTGCTCCTGAGACCGAAGCTTCCGAGGCCTTAGCGATCCATCATAAGGCTGTGCCCGAGGGTTCTCCTCAGCCCAGCACCCCTGAGGTCGCCTCCTCGGGAGCCTCACCAACCATGCCCCGCGCTGGTTGCCACGTCCAGCGCTTCGGCCGGCTCCGTCTGGACTTTGATGCACTCCGCAAGAGGAAGGGGTCCCAAAGCTGCAGCAGTGATGCCTTCCGACCATTGAAGCAGAGGAAGTACATCGCCATAGATGAGTGAGTACCTTATCTTTGTGATTTCTCAAGTGTTGCTTCACCTCCTGACAGTGGCTCCTCAGGGTCCCTTCTGCCAAGGCCGCGAAGTCTTCGGGGAAGCAGCCTCCTCCTGCCTCGGATCCCCCGCTAGCTTTGAGCGCCCCAAGCCAGCATGCCGCGCCCGGCGCGAGGTCAACTGGAGAGGCAAACGCGCTAGCTTGGCGCCTGGAGCCCGCACCCTTTCCATCTTTCCTTCGTGGCCTCGCCTGGGGTGCGTCAAGCGTGCCAAGGCCTCCTCCTCTGCCTGGCTCCTTCTTCGATCAACGGACCTCAACCCATCCGTACCCCTGCCGAAGCCCGTTCGGCGGCCCGGGAGGCGCCAGCCCCAGCCCCCTGGCGCAGGGGGGGTGAGCCGCTTCGGATCCTGTCGGCGACCGCACTGCGGGGGACGGACCTGGTTGCGTGCTTAAGCTTGCGCACGAGCAGAGTGCCGTCCGCCACGAGCTCTTTCAGGAGGCAATGGGCGCGATGAGCTGACTCGGTGGAGAACTTGCAGATGTCGGTGCTCGCCTTGAAGCCGAAGGCCTCCGGCTAGTGGAGGAGTGGCATCGCTGCCCTCCAGCGTCATTCCCGGCTGATGTGGGCCTTGTCCGGTGGCCAGGATCGCATGAGGCTTCAGGAAGCAGGCTTCCGCTCGAGGCACGAAGAACGGTGCTCGAGGTCTTGACGGGCGACCCCTCGCCAGCTGACATGCTGTCGGAGGGCTATCTTCTATACTGCTGCTCGGACAGGGTGGAGCTTGCGGGGCAGATGCCCCCTTCGATGAATGGGGGCTGCATCCAGTTGGCCTTGAAGGGCCCCGCGAGAAATCCGTCTTCGTGGTTCCCCTCCCTACCGCCAGCGCCGAACTCACCCCAAGTGTGGGTGCAGGTGGGCGAGCTTCGCTGGAGGCCAGAGGCGTGGGCGCTGAGGCGTCGACACCGCTCGAGGCTCCCGAGGTGCCATCCCCGGGAGCCTGCGACTCTTGCCTTGGGGCGACAGCCGAGGGGGCGATGCAATCCGCTGCTCCTGAGACCGAAGCTTCCGAGGCCTTAGCGATCCATCATAAGGCTGTGCCCGAGGGTTCTCCTCAGCCCAGCACCCCTGAGGTCGCCTCCTCGGGAGCCTCACCAACCATGCCCCGCGCTGGTTGCCACGTCCAGCGCTTCGGCCGGCTCCGTCTGGACTTTGATGCACTCCGCAAGAGGAAGGGGTCCCAAAGCTGCAGCAGTGATGCCTTCCGACCATTGAAGCAGAGGAAGTACATCGCCATAGATGAGTGAGTACATTATCTTTGTGATTTCTCAAGTGTTGCTTCACCTCCTGACAGTGTCTCCTCAGGGTCCCTTCTGCCAAGGCCGCGAAGTCTTCGGGGAAGCAACCTCCTCCTGCCTCGAATCCCCCGCTAGCTTTGAGCGCCCCAAGCCAGCATGCCGCGCCTGGCGCGAGGTCAACTGGAGAGGCAAACGTGCTAGCTTGGCGCCTGGAGCCCGTGCCCTTTCCATCTTTCCTTCGTGGCCTCGCCTGGGGTGCGTCAAGCGTGCCAAGGCCTCCTCCTCTGCCTGGCTCCTTCTTCGATCAACGGACCTCAACCCATCCGGACCCCTGCCGAAGCCCGTTCGGCGGCCCGGGAGGCGCCAGCCCCAGCCCCCTGGCGCAGGGGGGTGAGCCGCTTCGGATCCTGTCGGGGACCCCACTGCGGGGGACGGACCTGGTTGCGTGCTTAAGCTTGCGCATGAGCAGAGTGTCGTCCGCCACGAGCTCTTTCAGGAGGCAATGGGCGCGATGAGCTGACTCGGTGGAGAACTTGCAAATGTCGGTGCTCGCCTTGAAGCCGAAGGCCTCCGGCTAGTGGAGGAGTGGCATCGCCTGAAGGTGGCTATCAACCTCGGGCGCCTCCAGCGTGAGCACGCCGATGCGAAGGCCGAGGCATCCTTGGCGACCTCCTGAGAGGCCAGCGCCCGGACCCTAGAGGAGGCCAGGAAGGCAGAAAATCGCCCCTCGGCCGCCGAGGAGCGCAGGCATGAACTCCAGGCCTTGAACGCCGCCCTGGAGCAGCAGGTGGAGGCGTGCAGAGTTGCCCTGGCGTCGATGATGGGCGCCCCATCCAATGAGGAAGATATCTTGAGGCGCGAGGAAGCACTGTTGCTGGAGGCCACAGAGCGCAGCCTCGAGCTCGAGCGGTTGGAGACGAGGGAACACCAAGTCCCAAGTAGAGGATGTTGTCGACGCGCGTGAGGCCAGGGCCCAGGAGGAGGTCGACCACAGGGTGGCCGAGGCTCGCCCGGATCTTGCTGGCAGGTACGACCTAAAGTTGAAGCTCGTGGAAGCCGAAGGTGTGGGTAGGGCCGCTGCCCTCGGGTCAGAGCTGGCTGAGGCGGAACAGCGCAAGAAGGCCGCCGCAGCTGCCCTGATCTCGGCGCAGGCCAAGCTGGCCTCTGCCTGTGCTGAGATGCTCTCCCTTCAGCAGCCAGTTTCTAGCACCGAGTCCCTCGCACAGCAAAGCAGGGAGGAGGTACTTTGCCGGCAGACACTGCTGCGCGAGCATGCTCCCATGCTTCGGGACCTCAGGACGAGGGCCAACCAGGCGCTTGGTGTCATCTGCGATGAGCATGTCCCTCATCCCCACGCCCAGGATTACGCCAGCCATCTTCGCTTCTTCACTAATGTTGTGACGCGCCTGGAGAACCGTGCTACGAGGGCTCGCGAGCTTGTGGACGAAAAGAGCTGAGGCCTGCTCGGGCGCGCATTCTCCCACGTCTTCAGCCATCTCCTAAACACCAATCCCGACTTTGATTTTGCTGCCGCCATTGCCCCAGTGCCCACGGTCGTCTGGGGCAACCTCACGCACTAGGTGGATGATAATGTGGATGCTCTAGTTAGGGACTTTGCTTCTGATGACGACGCGGTGGTGGTCGCGACGGATGAGGGCGACGTGGTCAATATTGGCGTGGTTGATGGTGGTGTGGTTGATGGTGGTGTTGCTGATGGCGGTGGAGACAGCGACAGCGACGGCGCTAGCGGCCTGTCCGGGAGCGATTCGGAGGATGAGGCGAGCGATATGTCCGGCTGAGCCCTTGCTCCTTTATTTTGAACCTGCACGCAAAAAGCTTGGGTACGACCCCTCACGATGTAAGAGTATTTTGGAGAGGGGAAGCCCCTCATGTAAATAGACTACTACTTCATTCCTTAGGCTAAGCTTAAAGTGTGCTTTTGGGTGCTTGCAACTCCCCTTGCAGGCTTGATGTTGTAACTTACTTTGTTTTAGCTGAGCTTCAAACTGGTTTGGCTGTCGTGGTCGTGCATTCCTTCCGAGAGGAGCCCCTCACGAGCTTGCGAGGTTCTGGTTTCCTGAGGGGTCTATGGGTCCACCCGAGGGGGCCTCGTGAGTAGCGAGCGCCAGTAATGGCGAGATGCGCGCGTAGTGCGTGTGCACCGTTGCCCCGTTGGCGAGGTTTTCTAAAGGGGGGGGGGGGGAGATAGCGGTCGTAAATCTCACACAAAACACGAATCCAGAAACTCACGAAATCAACGCGAACAAGAAAGGATGCCCCCCGCGATTGCTAATGAAAATGCAACTTCAAATTCAAGATCAAAAGCTTCAAGCTTGAGATACCAAAAAGAGGTCAAAAGCAAATGGCCACGTCCGGCACCTAGCTAGCCTTCTTGTCTTCGAGTCTTCTCACTAGCGCGGAGCTAAGTGCTTTCACGGCCGTGAGCATAGTCATTGGGGGACAGTGTCGACGGCCAGCATGGAGCATGGTGCTTCCACTAGGACGTGGGCGGGAGCCCCCGAGGCCCGAGGGCGGCACTCCGGAGACTCCGGGGCGTGTACAACCCCACTCATTATTACGTGAGAGTGTCACGAGTGGAGACCTTCATAGGCGTGAGCCTTACTTCGTATCGCCAGGCGAGGACCCCACCTTGCGCCGCCCTTGACCACCGTTGGGGTGTCCGAAAACCAGGACGATACCAAGGGGCAAAGGGGACGTTAGCGGCGCCCTCGGGGATCACGGGCCCTCTGCCTGGGGGAAGGCTCGCCAGTGCCTCCTCGGCAGAGGACCTACCTCCGGGCGGTGCCTTGCTCCGTACGATGCGGGGAGGGGCCTTGCTCCCAGCTCCTCCCCCACAGCCCCCAATGCGCTTCCCCTGGTGAGAGGGGGGCTTCAGCGCTGGGGCCATTGTCCACCACTGTGACCTGATTCACTCACGACCCATGGTTAGCGTAAGCCTGCTCCTGAGAGATTAGTGGTACCCTATAGCTGTTGTCGCTGGCATGGTCGGCGAGGCCCTTGGGCGGCTCTTGGAAGGCCTCGGCTTCCAGCGTTTCCTCTTCCCAGCCCGGCTCCAGGAACGAACCGGGGTCGTCTTCTAGTGTGTACTCCTAGTCCATCATGCGGGGCACATATCACTACAAAAAAATACACTTCCGTGATGATACGTGTTTGTCACAGTAGGTCGCGTTTTCTGTCATGCATGTACATCCATGATGATTTTTTGACAGAATCAAGATAGTCATACCTGTGCTGTCGTAGAAGTGTTCCAAGACATTACCAAAATTATCATCACGGAAGTGTCCACTTCCATGACGATAAATCGCGCGTCACAGAAGTGCTTTCATCAAGGGTGACCGACACATGGCATCCACCGTAACGGAACACCGTTAAGCTATCAGGTCGGGTTTTGGATCTGATAACCCGTTAACAGCCCCGACCAATGGGGATTTTCCACGTGTAAAATCATCATTGGCTGGAGGAAACACATGTCGGCTCATCGCTGGGACATATGTCATCCACTCATTGGACAGGAGGCGCCTATGATACATCGACACGTGGCACAGCCCAACAGAGGCCCATTCCTGTGAAAAGGCCGGCCCGTTTGACTTAGTCAAAAGGCGGCGGGCCGGCCCATGGAAAGCCTGTTAACGGCCTGTTAGCATATAGCCCATTTACAGCCCACTAACCCAAGGCCCGTTACGCCCTATTCGAATTAGGCCTAGTAGCGTCATCTGGGCCATCCAATATGATTCCAGCCCGTTTTCACTTCTGGCCCATGTATGGCCCATGACGTCTTTCGGCCCATATGAGGCCCTATGTAACTCTTGGCCTATTAATGGCTCGTGGTGAAACTGGCCCATAATGAACAGTGTATCACTTTGCACCCATTAAAGGCCCATGGTGAAACTGGCCCGTAAAGAACAGTGTATCACTTTATACCCATTAACGGCCCGTTATTCCGTTGGGCCGTTTCCAGCCCATGTTATCTTTCGGCCTTCTCAGAGCCCATTTATTCTTGGGCTATTTTCCAGCATTCTTTACTTACAACCCGTTACTGTCATGTTCTGCTTGTGGGCCAAATTCAGCCCATGGTTACAGTCGGCACGTTTGTGGTCCGTTAATACGTTGGGCCATTTTCATAGTGTCATCAAATACGGCCTATTAACGATGGCCCGTTATGGTCGGCCCATGAACGGACAATTCCAACTCTAGCCCGTTTATGGCCAGAATGTGGTCTGTTTGGCCCATGTTTGGCCAATCGATCATACGGCCCGTATAAGGCCCATTGATGATACGGCCCATAGAAGGCCCATTGTTTCTATGGCCCGTAGAAGGCCCATTGTTTCTATGGCCCGTAGAAGGCCCACTGTTTCTACGGACCATAGAAGGCACACTGTTTATACGGCCCGTAGAAGGCCCATTGTTTCTACGGCCCGTAGGAGGCCCAGTGTCACTACAGTAAATATTAGCCCACGGTTATTGTGGCCTAGTTTTATAAAATAGGTTATTGCAGCCACTAGCAAACCACAGAAAAAGAACTTCACTGACTACAAGCAAACAAATAAACAAGACAACAAGGAAATAAATAAGCAAGCAACTTACACTAGGCTATCACGGCTATTACACATATTACATCCACTGGGCATCGAAGTTCGCCACCAGTGCAAATATAGGGAACACAACAGCATATAAACGCTGCAGCAAAACAAGTCCAGAACTGAAACCACTTCAGAAGAGCTCAAGAAACAATATCCTGGGTACCCATAATGCTGGCAAGATGCTTAGCAAGCTTATTAACTTTCTCTTGTTTGGCGCTTAAGTCCTCCAGCGCTTGCTGTTGCACTAGAAAGTATGCATCTGAATTCTGCAGGGACTTCCTCAGTCCTTCGGCTTCCTGTCACATACATCTGATCGATGTCTTTCAACTTGAAGTTGAGACTCAAGAAGTCGAACTGATTCAGGCAACGAGTTCAAAGAGCTGGTGCCAGCAGTGATAGCCAGTAACTCAAACACTACATCAAGACATGACTTTCGGGTTGTCTTAGTGTCTTCAGTATAGTTTTTATCAGCTTTCTTGGAGACCAACAGGGATGTCTCACTATCTTGAACCTTATCTACATTACTTCCTTTACCATTGCATAACAGGGTACTCTTCTCCAATATTTTATCCGTGTTCTAAAAGAGAAACAAACAAACACATCTCAGGTTTACAATGTAGTATATGAGACTCATTTTGGTAAAACAGTTCAGTAGTAAGGTGGACAGGATAACAACATGAAACAAACATATATATATGTGTAGTATGGTCACTGTATGGTCTATATCATTCTAGTTTATGTTGCCAAATCAAGATAGATATAGTTCGAATCATATCTATTTAAGACAAAGCAACATAGACAGAATATAAGTGTGGGAAACTACACAGCAATAACAACACTTGTAATGTGCATGGCATGAGAACATAACTGTTTATTCAATTGAAACTGAAATCAACATAGACCAAGTTACACCAGCAAACAACCAAACACGTTGAAGAAACAGGTTTAAAACATACCTGTTGCGCCATTGGAGTTTCAATTGCATCCTTTAAATTTGAAATTAGTTGGTATCAGTAAATACAGTGATGCAAGAGCAAAGTAGTATGAACCATAGCTACGGAACCTGACATGAGAACAATTCTTCTTCTGCTTTAAGCGTTGACTTTGGGTTCAGAGTGGTGGTCCTCGTGATTTGGGGACTGCAGTTGCCTTACTAACTGCTCGTGTTTGGGTGCTCCGTGGTGGAGACGGTGCTGTGTCAATGGGAACTGGGTGTCTATCTGCTGGGGTTGGGGTTAGAAGGGGTGTAGCTGCTTCTCTGTCCAACTGGGTAGGGATACAATCTACATGAGTGTGGGTTATGTGTGGTGGGGCTGGTTCTTGGGCAAGTACAACCGTGGTTATATCTGCATCGGCAGGTAGCACGATCTTTTCTGAAGACCATGTTTTTACTCCCACAGATACTACCATCACTCCCTCCAATTGAAATGGTTGATAAACAAGAAAAGTAATTGAATGTACAGACATTGTAAGATAGACAGGTGCAATGGATAGTAGGGAAGAAAACAGGGCATGAAATAATTCAGATTTATGTTGTCTAAGCAAACAGAATAGCAGGACATAATTTCACATATATGATGGCTAATTAAACAGGATAGCATGACACAATTTCACATGTATGATGGCTAACTAAACATGATAGAATGACATACTTCAAAATATGATGACTATGTAAACAGGATGACATGATATAACTACATGATGTGTCTATTAAAGTGGTTGGCATGCCATAAATCACAAACATGTCGTCGATGGAAACATGATGGCATGATATAATTCACGGATAGAATGACATAATTTAAAATATGATGACTATGTAAACAAGATGAGATTATATAACTATATTATGTCTTTAGAAAATGGGTTGGCATGCCATAATTCAGATACATGCTGTCTATGTAAACATCATGGCATGACATAATTCAAATATATGATTTATATAGTGAGGAAGTGAGCAGAGGGCAATCGCATATATGATGTGTCAACTAAGGAGATGGCATTCAATATTGTGTATATGATGTAAAAACTAAGCATTGTAATACAACATATGCATTATATGAGTAATATAACCCTGCCAAGTTTGAGCATACACCTTAGGGGGATAATAGGACTAGTCATCTGCCTCTGAATCCTCCTTTGAAGAGCTATCCGTAACCAGCAAGATATCTGCTTCAGCAGGTAGCATTGTCTGCTCTAAAGTCCTTGTTTTCACTCCAGATTTCTCCATCACCAATTCAAATGGCTGATGCATAGGAAGAGCAGTTAAATATACAAACATTGTCAACAAAAGCAATGAGAAATACAAAAAAAGGACGACATGATATAATTCACATATATGACGCTTGCCTAAATAGCATGGCATTGCATAATTCACATACATAATGCCTTGCAACAAGATAACATTGCATAATTCACATATATAATGTCTTGCAACAAGATGACATTGCATAATTCACATATATGATAATTAGACACTAAACAGGTGGCATTCACACAAAGCATGTCTAAACTAAGCAAATAACCCTGCCAAGTTAGGGCATGCACCTTGGGGGGGGGGGATATGACTGGTCATCTGTCTCTGAATCCTCCTGTGAGGAGCTATCAGTAACCAGCAGGACATGTGCTTCGTCAGATAGCATTGTCTGCTCTGAAGACCTTGTTTCCACTCCAGATTTTTCCATGACCGTGCCGAATGGCTGATGCATAGGAAGAGTAATTGAATGTACTAAAATTGTTGACAAATTTAACACGTAATAAAAAAATGATGGCATGATATAATTCACATATAAGATGACTGGCTAACCAGCGTGGCATTGCAAAATTCACATATATGATGCCTGGCTAGACAAGATGGCATTGCATGATTCACATATTCGGTAAAGAAACTAAACAGATGGCATTGACACAAAGCATGTCTAAACTAAGCAGATGACATCTTCAATGTATACAGTAAGCAATGCAAGGCGCCATATGCATGATATTACCAACATCAGCATGCCAAGTTAGAGCGAAGACCTCATGGGGTAAATAGGAGTGGTCTTCTCCTTCTGAATCCCCCTCAGAACAGTTATGTTCCTCTTGATTACGATCCGAAATGGGTGGAGGGGGCTGCCTTTGCACCCACAATGGAACGACATCTGCATGAAATTTTATTGCCACGCAAGGCTCGTCTCTTTTGCTCTACATGATCAGTTCCATTGTGTACAATAACTGGCATGCATAGGAATAAAACATAGTGAGATTATGTAAGGAGTGCATGCACAAATCTAGAGTGATGGTAGCAAACTGTGGATAGACCCAAAACAAATGATAGCATGCAGATAGTAGCTTTAGTTAAAAAATACAGATAATGGCTCCTTTAATGTTTGTTTGCACCCAACATGAAACTCATAGTAGACACCGGAGATTAACCAGATAGTAGACAAATAGTACTGATTGCTGCCCCAATATGTACCCCACAACCATTTAAAAACTCAAGTTTCAGCATTAGTTTGGACCTGACTCGGAGTCTAATAGGTGAACACGACGATAATGTAGCATGTCATCATATTAAGCGATGCATAACGTAAGCAGACACGGAAGAGTGCGACCTCTCTTGTGGACCCGTGTAGTCCTCAAGGTCATCTGCTCAGTTGATGATGGTAATGCAGTTGTCGTGGCTGCCGGCGGCGGGGAAGAAGATCTGAGGTGGCGAAAGACAGTCTGGAGAGCGGATGCCTGCTGTGGTGAACCCTTCCGTCATTGGAGCAGCTGAGTTGGGGTGGAACACAGCGCCGCAGGAGCAGGACAAACCACACAAGGTTTTCTTTGACACATATCTATAACAGAAGTAATTGAGTAAGGGCTTGTTTGAATTTGAGGATTCTAACAATGCAGGGATAGGAAATAGATAGGAATGCACGTGCAAAACAGAGAATTTAAAAACACAGGATTTCTGCCAATCTGGGTGTTTGATTCACAACAATTGGAAGATCACAAGATGCAAAAAAGCATGGTGAGATTAAGTCAAACCGCAAGAAAATGTACGGTTATAATGCTATTATGCTACTATCTCTTAGTCTTGTGCTTGATGAATAGGAATATGAAAAGGAGGAGAAGTGGAAATTAGAATTCCTACGGTTTTTCTTTCAAGGAGACACTAAAGGAACAAATCCTACAGTTTTCCTTTGCTCCATTCCTTTGCACCAAATTCATGAAAAGTAGTACCATAGGAAACTTTCCAATTCCGATGTTTTTCATTCGCTTTTCCTTTCAAGCACTGGTGATTCTAGTAGGCAAGCTTGAGCAAGGAAAATCCTACACTGGAAAAATGTTTTTGTGCTACTTCTATTACTTTGGACCCAGGCCACTGCCATACTAGCTCAACTCCCAGGCCCATCGACAAATGCACAGCTCAAACATGCAAAGATAAATAATAATGGCATTCAAGAGAGTCCATCACGGATAGCTAAGTTGCATGGTACCTCACTGCTTGTCATATAGTAGGATAAAATAATCGTATTTCCCGTTACTACGAGTGCTCAGTGGACAATATATATAACATGTAGAGTAAAAAAGAGATGCAACAAGTGTACAACCTCTTTGGCGAAGCCATGTCAATCTCAGCGTGATTGGGTTGGCCGGTGAGGATGCTCCGGCTGACTTGGCTGTCGGAGGAGGGGAAGAAGATCTTAGGTGTCTGGAGATGGAGCCCGAGGTACTGCTCCGCTGTGATGGAGGGTTTCGCTGTTGGAGCAGCTCCGGTGAGTTGTACGACGCTGAGGCTGAAGCAGGACAAGAGAGACAACGAACAACGTTAACCTGAGTGGAATTCTAATAGCATCTCCAATACATGACGTAAAATACATAACCACAAAGTGCTAGATGTAAAATACATCAGCAGCTTATCTCTGAACTTAACTGTCGAAACTGAATTTAACTATCGAAACTAAACTTAACTGTCAAAACTAAACTTAACTGTCGGAACTGAATTTGCTGTCAAAACTGAATTTTGCTGTCAAAACTGAACGCACTAGCAAGGTGAGGCTACATGTCGGCCGACTGACTTTTTCATCTCTGGTCAGTCGATTTTGCAGCTGTTGGATACGAAATCAAGGGCCTGTGGTTCATCTTCAACCTCCACCCCCCTGAGCCGCCAGCTACCACCAGCCAAACAGTAGCCCCTCGCCGCCCGCGGCCGGTGGTGCGCCGCCCCGCCCGCCCCAAAAACACTCCCCACCGCCGGTCCGCCGCCACCCCGGCCATCCCTCTAGCCCCCCTCATGCTGAGCTTTTTCTCCAACGATCCCCACCCCACCGCC